>NC_050534.1:22220230-22279764 GCF_002922805.2 Oryzias melastigma | reverse complement strand
CACCCAAGTCAGTGATCTATTAATGCTACTCAATAGGTGTGTTTTGATCGACTGTTTGTCAGTTCTGTTTGTTGCCGTGGAGACGATATAAAAACAAAAAAACGCTGTTCCAGTCCACATCGAACCAGCCGAACCCCGACCCTTCACCTCATGACCACGACAACCATCCAATGACACGACAGGAAATGACCATCAACACCTGTGCTGTGTGTTTGAGAGTCCAGACCTTCTGGTTTGGTTCTGATCCGGACCTCTGCTGTTGGAACGGTTCCCTTCAGCGTGAACGCAGACAGACGTTCACAGGGAGGAGAACCAAACAGCCACGGCAGGAATCTGAAGACGCATGTTTGGAAATGCATGCTGGGTAAACGAGGCGTAGTGAGCGTTCTGTGATTGTGAGGATGAGCCGTTTTTCTTCTTCCTGCTTTGATCCGGTTTGGAAGAAAGCGCCTCCAAAAGAGCAGCGGATGAAAGGGGGCGTGGCTTAGCACCTCCGTCCATGGGACAGTCCCAGTGTGACCAGCACAAGCCGCCCTGCTAACAGTCCAGCCTCTGCTCTGATTGGCTGACCTGACTTCAATCAGGACGCTTCAGATTTTAAGCACATTGCTAGCATGTTGTCAGTTGGTGGCTAGCAACCGCTGAGCACAGTTCTAGCATAGCCATGACGTGTGGCTACAGATAGCACAAGGCTAACCCGAGCTACATTTACCACCAGGTCAGTTATTCCAACTCCAAAGAGGACTGATTAGCAGTTAGCACAACGAAGGAGAGGTTAGCAGGATACTAACGCGAAGAGAACAGTGTGTTATCATGGACTGCGTTGACTGTATATGAACCCCCCCTTCCCTCTTCCCCGTGTTTTTTCTGTAGTTCTAAACTGACCAATCAGATACCTCAATGACAGTGGGCCGAGCCTGCTGGCCCCGAAAATTCAAAATGTTTGATACATTTCTTCTAGCTCACTTTCAAGTGGCGGGGGTGTGGCCTTCTAGCAAGTTTACTCCTGATTGGTAAAAGTGGTTACCATAGAAACGATGACTCAGAGCGACATGGCGGCTGTCTCACGAAAAAAAGGCGACTGAATTGGTTTGGTTGGATCTCAAAGTGAACCATTTTCTATGGGGCGGGGGTGTCACACTCAGTCCAGTTCTCATATACAGTCAATGTTTAAACGCATCGTCAATATTTACCAGCTGGAGCGTTGAGGTTTGGCTAGCTCAGCTTTGATTAGCCGCTAGCTGCTGTGAACGGCACCAAAGGACCCACATGGAGTCGATGTTTCTGATGTGAACGCTCTTCGTCTTAATACACATCATGCAGTATTTATTAACTCAGTGCTAGCTAGTTAGCCTAGATAGCACTAGCTAGGCTAACCTGGCTAGCATAGCACAGGACTAACGCGATCATTCTTTCATTTTGCTGTTTGCACATGGACCGATGTTCTACAGTGTCAGACTCCGTCAGTTGTGTTGTTTTCTGCTCCAGTTCTCCTGGAAACAGGAAACGCCTGAATTACCTAAAAACTGCTCGGGGTCAAACCGACAAACTGACCCGGATTCAGGGAGTTTGGAGGGCGGCTGCTGCTTTATCCAGAACACGGTTGTCACGGTTACCGAGAACCCAACAATCCCGAACGTCGTATTGTCTTGAGATGCTGTCCGCACACCGGTCACATCTGCTCGTGAGTGACTCCAGAACACGCTCAGCTGGTGGTCATGGCTAAAGGGGGCGTGGCTTAAGAGGGTTCGATGAGTGCGATCTAAAGCCATACACACTGTGTTTGTGCGTATGTTCTAACCGTGCGTGTGTTATTGTGCGCGTGTGTGACATTGCAAGGATTTGCACTCCAGCTCCGCAGTACATCCACCCGCACGCACGCACGCACGCACGTGCACTGCACTGCCATTCAAATAGTGGGTCAGATTCCTGTTCATGTAGCTTCACCAACCAAACTGTATTTTTGTTTTCTTTAAAGGAACAAGGATGTTGTAAAGTATTTTTGTACAAATTTAATACTTTGGTAGCATGAGGTTCCTGGTGTTTGTCCCGTCCACCGATCCCCTCCACCCCCACCCCGTCTTTTTTTATGGACTACTGAGCAACAATAAAGCGAGATGGGAGGACGTGACTCCACGTGTGGTCTAACGTTAGCACATGCATTCAGACGTGTCTGTTTGGGTTTCCTGTCATGTATATAATGTTTCACATTAAACTCAACAAAAGTTTTACATTTGTAAACAGAATCTCTGTGAGTCCAAATCTTCTTCAGGAAATTCTCCGTTTGTGTTGCAATCATCCAGGATGCAGAACACCTGATTAGGTGTGGTTCTTCAACCGGCCCGGAGCGGATGGTAAAACTGAGGTTCACCGAACGGGTATAGAAGCTAAAACTAAGGCAAAATATATTTAAACAGTCGATTGATTCAATGTATCCATTTGCCGAACCTGCTTCTGCAACTACAAGTTGCTGGAGCCTATCCAGCTACTAAAAGGTGCATAGGTGAGGTTTACTTTGTGATTCTCGAGTCACAAAAACATCCTCAAGTTTAAAACTTTCCTTCTTTGTCATTAAAGATAATTCAAAACTGCTGTTTATTACACTACAACAACAATAGCTGTTATTGGTAATCAGTCATTAGATAATCCAGCAACCAAAACAACAACAAACGTATCCAGTGAACAGATGGTGGGCAGAAAACTGAAGTTATTTTAGGACAAACTAAGGTTTGGACATTAAGCTGAATCAGGATGATGTAAACATCTCAGCGTGATGCTGGGATGTGTGAAGGACTTGTTACAAAAAAGGTCTCAGAAAAACAGCCTGAAATGCTGAAGTTAGAGCAGGGTCGACAAACTGAATCGGACAGGGGGCCAAAACACACCTGAGGTCACGGCCGAACAGCATAAACACTTATTGAACACTCTGGAATTCCATTCTTAAAACTTTAAAACCATAACTTTTTAACATAATTATGAACTACATGTATAGCATTACCTGCAATAATACTAGTGTGAATTCTGTAAGCTGAATTTGGCTGCTGAAGATACTAGTGCTGATAGCTGAAGATGCTGAAATTGATAGCTAAAAACACTGAAGCTGATAGCCAGCTAAAATATTTACTAAATGCCAAATTGGCAAAAAAAAAAAAAAAAGCAAACAAAAAAAACATAGGTTAGCCAAAACAGCTAGCATGTTGCTGAAAAAATAGCTAAATTTCAAAATATCCTAAAAAACGGAAAAAAGCCTAAATTAGCCAAACCCGATGTAAAAAATAAAAGTAAATATTACCCTAATTCCAAAACAGCCAATAAAATCTGAGTAAATGCCAAAATAGTCCAAAAAGCTGCAGAATGACAATTTTTAAAACTTTAAAACTGTAACTTTTTAACATAATTATGAATAATGAAATGGCAGGAATATTATTCCAGAATAAATCAACTTAAACGTTAAATAATTTTTAATATTTTACTCTCCATAAAAATATATTTTGTCAAAATGATACAAGTTAGAAATGAGCTCAAGATAACATCGGGTCATTAATAACAATAAAATCAAATGATCTGGAGGGCCGGATCCGGCCCCCGGGCCTTGACTTTGACACGTGAGTTAGAGTATCTGTAGTATTACTTCAATATATGTTCTCTTTTTCCAATAGATTCTTTAAACAAACGCGTTCTAACGCGGACTTTAAGTTGCGGTGAGAATATTAAGGAGCTGAAAGGCAAAGAAAAAGTTAAAAACTCCTTTCCAGCTTTTGGCGCCAATGTACCAGTAGGCAGTTCACCATCCGCCAAAAGCACCACAGAAGAAGAAAGAGGACATGCGCACTTGTCTGCCGCTGCTCGTGGGGTTTGTGTTCGATTAGTCGATCCTGGCTGTTGTTAGCTGTTCACATTAGCCCGTGCGGTGGTTTTTGCGGGTTTTTTCCGCCTGTTTCACACGCAAGTGTCCCCGTCAGCTGGATAAACGCAGACGGAGCTCCGGACGAACATGTCCACCGCACTGGAGAGCTACATCAACCGTATCCTTCCGCTGCTGCTGCTAGCGGCTAACAGGCTAGCTGCCCGTTCAAATGAATGGAGGGCTAACAGCTAGCTTAGCGCGAGTTTGTTATTATTTCATTAAATAACAGTGGAGAGTAATTACATTTAATTTAGAAGGTTTTACGTCATCCCTCTTTAGATTTTAAGTGTTTTTATCTGTGCTGTTGCTTCGTTTTAATACAAAACTCATAATAACGTCTTTTAAAGTAACCAGGTTAGTTTTCTGCTATTTTCTTGAATAATTTTCATTCATGATCGATCATCAGAGAATCAGGTTTGTCAGAAAACGTAAACAATCAATCATGAAGAGAAAAAGTTCCTGTTCGCTGGTTGTTCTTGAGTACAAGATAATGTGAATCAGATTTGTGAAACCAAAACTTTATTTAAAAACGTCGTGAACACTTTATCGGGAATTCTGCTTCTAAAGAGCCGCTCTTTTCACTAGAGTTCAACTTCTCACTTGTCTTCTCTTTATATGTGATCCTAACAGATTCATGCTAACACCAACATCCCATAATTATATTCATCTTTGAATCATCTGCAGAGAAGTTTGTTTTGCTGAAAACAACAAAAGAATTTAACAACAAAGAAGAAAATGTTTCTGTTTTCAGTCGGCTGCAGTGGATGCAGTTTATTTTCAGTTGTGAAGGTTTTGTTGGTTATTGACGTCAGCAGAAGCTGAATCTGTGATGACTGATTTTCTGTACAGTCTTGTTTTTAACCAATCAGAAGACACGTGGCTTAAGATGGGCGGGGCATAGGTTTGCTTTCTGAACGGAGGTAAAAACAGTCACCTGGACCTGATTTATCTTAAAAAGTTTCCCTAAACTTTCCCGATGATGTTTTTTTTAACAAATAGTTCACTCTGATGAAAAGCTGTTTTTCCCCTTAGAGCTGAGTTATAATGATTATTCTGTCTAGAAGTTCCTGGTTTCCTTGACCTTTACTGACTCAGGTTCGGTGGCCATCGTCACTTCAGACGGCAGGATGATCGTGGTGAGTTCAGGTGGTCCTGCTGTGTTCAGGAGATCCGTCCTCACGGTTGTTCTGACAGCATCACACTGATCGACCGTCAGGATGGCTGAAGGTTTGTCCTCGTCTGTTTCCTCAGGGAACTCTGAAAGGCTTCGACCAGACCATCAACCTCATCCTGGACGAGAGCCACGAGCGCGTCTTCAGCTCCAGTCAGGGCGTGGAGCAGGTGGTGCTGGGACTCTACATCGTCAGAGGAGACAACGTGTGAGTCTGAGACGGCCGATAAACCCGCGTACAAAACAGGAAACGGTCAGTTTGTAAAGTCTGTGAACAGAGGAGCTCAAGTTTCATCTGTGGACATCTGGAATGAAAGGATTTAACAGAGGAGCAGTTCCTGAAGAAAACCTCAGGAAACAAAATGATTGTTCAAATAAACTGATGAAAAAGAATTTAAATCTGCTTAGCAAGAAAAACCCGCTAAAGGAAACATTGATCAATATTTTATTTTTATTTATTTAAAAGGGACAGAAAAGAAAACATTTCAAATGTAACTGATGCCATGTCCACCTGCCGTCTGGCTAACAGCTCACCTGCAGACCAGGTTCCAGGTATTTATGGAATTCTTTATGTATAAAATGACCTGATAGAAGAATGGAGTAAAGGTCAAAGAAACAAGACTCCATTCAAATGTAGTTATTTAGCAGAAACTTTTACTGATTGAAGAACTCCTGGATGTTGAAGTAACCGAAGTGTTAGACCGACATGAAGATGACAAAACATTACTGACAAACTAGTAAAACTACTTAAATAAATGATCAATCCTGAAGGACATGAAAAAACAGAGACGACTAAAACCTTAAAGCGTCTGGGCGGGGTTACAAGCTCCGCCCCTTTCTGATGCAGACCAATAGATCCATGAGCATCTTTGTTTTCCTGCTCTGAGCTGGAATCTGGATCAGAACTGGATAGAAACGATGTTACTCGTAGCTTTTGTTAGAGCGCTAATGTGTATACAGATGGCCCCGCCCACAATCAGAGGTGAGTCTCTGATGGACTCCTGCAGGAACTATGTCCTAGAAAACCAGACAGTTCTTTCGATTTGAACTAAAACTGGTGTCTTCACGATGAAAACACACAGATCTATCAGATGATCGGAGCGGCAGGCTGCGGTCCGTCATGGGGGGCGGGGCTAGAGGTTTTCAGACGGACGTCGTTCTTATTCTGCTTTTCCCGCCTCAGCGCCGTGATCGGTGAGATCGACGAAGAGACCGACTCCACGCTGGATTTAGGAAACATCCGAGCCGAGCCGCTCAACTCCGTCGTTCACTGAGGCCGCCGTCTCCACGGCAACAGCTCCAGAGGGGAGGGGCTTGCTGGTGTGCAGCGGATCAGCTGGAGCTGCAGAGATGAAGATGTGAGAGTCTTCCTCCTCCACAGACTGTTCTGATGTTTGTATTTTTATAAAGGAAGAAGCAGCTGGACGGAGAGTCTGTTTCACCTCCTACTGTTGTTTCTACAAAGAAGAGTTAATAAAGTTTTTTGATTTGATTCTAGTTTTGTTTTAACGTTTGTAAGAAAGTTCTGATGTTCTAAAGTCTTTCAGTGAAGAACAAATAAATGTGTGAAAACGCCGTCTGGAACTTTTTCTTACAGCTGCAGTTCTGGATCTGTGAGGATTCAAGGAAACTTTAGATCGATCGTAGCGAAAAAATGATGAAAACGTTAGCATAGCAGTTAAGCTAGTCTTAGCCAGGGTGCTATAGCTCATAATTAGCTCGTTTAGCGACGTTCTAGCATGAAAACGTTGTGAGCGTTTGGAGGCAAACAGCCAAAGAAATGATCCTCTTGGTCCTTATAGCAGCTGTTTCATCGTCCACCTACTGGTGTCTGTGTGGTACTGCAGTCGGGTCATGCCTCTTATTTAAACATGAACAGTAGGAGGCGGAGTTCGGTGCTTGGCTCCACCCCTTCAGTTTTTTAAGAGTCACTTGGACTCTGGACATTAACTCGACTAAAGAAACTTGTTTACGGTTTCGAGTTATAAGAAAAACAATCATCTGGTCCATCCTCCCTTCCAGTAGGGGGCGATGATGCACTTTTAAGTTGTTTTTAGCAGCCAAGAATAAAACGACATAAGAAGAACTTAACAAAAGAAAGTCCGGGAGGAGTTCTGGATGGCTGGATCCGGTCTAACTTGAGTCCTGGAACCACTTTGTGGTTCTGGCTGCAGAAAACCTTCCCATCTTCACAGTCGTGCGTCACCGCGGTAGCAGAACCTCCGTCACCAACGAGCGGTTCTGTTGGGTCCGGGTTCCCACAGTCAAAGCCTTCTGCAGCTGCTGGATCTGATCCGGAGTCGGAGCCGGATCCTCGTAGTGGAGCCGGATCCAGGGACTCCCTGAAAGCACACCTGCCTGTCAGACTCCTGTCCTCGCCGCCGTCGTTATGGTGATCATGGCGGTCTCACCTGTTTGGACGGTCTCATCCAGCGACACAAGTAGCTCCGCCCCCACGCTGTGATTGACCGGATCTCCAGCCTTGGATCGACCGGCGCCTAATTTATGGAGAACCTGAGCGATGAGCATCCCGTCGATGTCACAGACGACGCCTGCAGAGGAAGGGGAGGAGCTTATTCCACGGTAAATCCTGTAGAAATACTCGACTCGAATGAACTGATAAAGTTTTATTTCAAAAAGAACAAACAAACGTGATTCCTTCCAGTTTCTCACCGTCTGCTGGAGCCTTCAGCTCCATCTGATGCTCCGATTTCCTGAAGACCTTAAAGTAATCGGTGTGGGCGGAGCAAAGCTCCCGGGCTGTCTCTTTGGCCACGCCCTGAGCCTCCATCATGGCCTGGAACTTTGAGAGAGCGGCTCCACCAATCACAGCGTCAGAGATTTTCTTCCTGCCCTGTGATAGGTCGGTGGCTAAGCCGGTCATCGTCAGCAGCAGACCACCTGGAGAACAAACGACCACGTCAGCCGCTCGCCGCTCCGCACTGACCTCAGGTGTAGGCGTTCGCAGGAGGAAACGCCCAAACTAAACCCACAAACCTTTATCCCACGGTCTGAGTAACAGGAAGTATTCCTGGAAATGTAGAGACATTTTCATTTAACCCGCTAAGACTGAAAGAATTTATGACTGGAGAATCCTGAGGACGAATTTAAAGAAGGTTCTGCTGGAATTTAATAGACTTTTGATCAAAATTTAAAGGGTCTATGTCATGAAAAATCGACTTTTTGAGCTTTTGACAGTATAATAATGTTCATCTCTCACTTTAAAGAACCTCAAAGTGATATTTCGATCCATTCATGTGTCTCTGAGCACCAGCCCCTCCCAATACACGTCCTCACATTGTGACATCACAAAGTGGGGATCTGCCCCTTCCAGGAAGAGTCTGCGCTTCCAGCTCCACCCCCAGGCTAACGTACACTTTTACCGCAGAGCTAGCAGACATCGGCTAAGCGCTTTCATTTGATATCCACAATCTGCTCTTCCATCTTTACAAACTTCCAGCTCTAGGAGGATGCCATGAAATGGGCGGCACCCTCAAGGAGCTGAAGGCGGAGCCTCAGAGTTCGAGGCATTTTATTTCCAAAAAAAACTAATATTTAATAAAAACTAAGTTCTTTAGTGTGTCAAAGGTCAGATATGATCAAACTAAATTGATTTAATTTACTCTGAAAAGCTTAAGAAAAAAGGATTGTGGTCCTTTCATCTTTACATGTGACTTAACAGCAGATTTCTCCTCTAGTGGTCATTAGAGGAACTGCAGCATCTGTTTCCGTCATCTTTGCCCCCAAATTTCTTCACCAATCAGTCTAACGACAGTTTTTCATGCTGTCCAAACCTATAATCCAAACTATGGTACTCTGGAAATTTCCCAGAAATCCCAGCAGGAAAGCTGTTATCAGTGCTCACTGGACTGGTGAATATAGGCCACAATGCATTGCAGAATATGTCACTTAAAATACGTATTTGATAAATCATCCAGTGTTTCCATCATCATTGGATTCATAAACAGTCTGAGTCAAAAGTTCATATTTATGAGGTTTTTACTTTGGATGTTGTCATATTCACTTTTAAAAACTCAACACATTGTTGTTGGCGTGTGTCTGAAATGTGTTAAAACCAGAGACGGGATAGTCCGGAGATATTTTCCCTAGAGATCAGGTAGTTGTGAGGTCATTCGGACCTCGGTTCGTCAAAACGCTGTGACGGCAGCTGGTGCCTGCAGAGGGCGCCCTTCACAAATCTGACCCATTCTTCAGTGTTTTTGTGGCTCCAGAAGGAGTTTAACCTTTAACAGTTTCGTCTGTGAACATCGTTTATCTTCTCTAAGCAAACATAAATACAGGAAGTGTTCAAGATGTTCGTTTGGGATCCAAGTTTCATATCAGAAGAAGCTGCTGCAGAAAAACTCTTTCTTCCAGCAGTTCCTCAGTATTTGGAGTTTTAGAGACTTTGCTGATGCAGCTTTAAAATGATTGAATTTAGTTCTAAGGAAGATTTATTCTCCATGATGAGGAAGAACAAGGATCTCCTTCAGAACGTGAAGCTCTCTGTTTGACCCAAGAGGGCGCTGTGGAGTCATCTCCAAACGACCCTGAGATTACCGAGCGTGGCGGTCAGCTCCATCAGGTCGTCGGGTCCGCCCCCCTTCAGCGTCTCCAGAGATTCCATCACTTCCAGACTGTTGCCCACACGCCGGCCAATCACGGCGTCCATACGGCTGAGGACGGCCCCCGTCCGGACGCCCAGCTCGTTCCCCGCGCTCATCTGAAAGCATCGACATCCGATGAAAGGTTCTGGTGAGCCGGCGATCGGCCGGGTTCTGACTGACCAGCATGTCGGCGAGCTCCCGAGCCCCCCGCTGGTCTTTGTAGAGAGCGGCCCGTCCAAACTTCACGTCCAGAACCAGAGCTGACAGAGACTCCGCCCCTTTCTTTGAGATGATGGACCCTGCAGGACAAAGCTCACGTTCAGATGAAGACCCGGCCTCCTGCCAGAACCGGTTCTTCCAGCTCGGTACCAGTAATCAAAGGCAGGCTGTCCACGGTGCTGGTGGCGTCTCGCAGAGCATACAGGACCCGATCTGCCGGAACCAGCCGTTCAGTCTGACCCACGATGCAGCAGCCCACCGAGCCCAGAATGTCCTTGATCTGCAGGCGGAGCAGAACTTTGTCAGGTTCTTAGTCAACAGAACCAGCAGTTCATCGGATCTGCACCTGTTCTGACGACTGCTGGATCCGGAACCCTGGAATGGATTCCAGCTTGTCTAAAGTTCCTCCTGTGTGGGCTAGGCCCCGCCCACTGATCATCGGCACCTGAGAGAAACAGGAAAGAGCTCCTGATCAGAGGAAGTCTAACCTGACGGAGTTCAGAATACAGGAAGAGCACAAAAGTGTTTGGACTTTCTGAAGCTTCATGAAGCGTTTGTGTTTCTGAAGCTTCATGAAGCGTTTATGTTTCTGAAGCTTCATGAAGCATTTATGTTTCTGAAGCTTCATAAAGAATTTATGTCTCTGAAGCTTCGTGAAACATTTGGGTTTCTGGAGCTTCATGAAGCGTTTATGTTTCTGAAGCTTCATGAAGCGTTTATGTTTCTGAAGCTTCATGAAGCGTTTATGTTTCTGAAGCTTCATCAAGTTTTTGTGATTCTAAAGCTTCGTTAAACATTTGGGTTTCTGAAGCTTCATGAAGCATTTATGTTTCTGAAGCTTCATAAAGAATTTATGTCTCTGAAGCTTCATGAAGCGTTTATGTTTCTGAAGCTTCATGAAGCGTTTGTGTTTCTGAACCTTCATGAAGTTTTCGTGTTTCTGAAGCTTCATGAAGCGTTTGTGTTTCTGAAGCTTCATGAAGCGTTTATGTTTCTGAAGCTTCATGAAGTTTTTGTGATTCTGAAGCTTCGTGAAACATTTGGGTTTCTGAAGCTTCATGAAACGTTTCTGAAGCTTCATGAAAAATTTGTGTTTTTGAAGCTTCATGAAGCGTTGCAGTAATGTACTGCATAACCTGGTCATGTGACTTGTGTGTCGGACTCTCGGCTCACCTTGCAGCCGCAGGCGGCGAGCGCCGGCGCCAGAACCAGACTGACTTTGTCCCCCACCCCTCCGGTGGAGTGTTTGTCCACCATCAGCCCCCTCCACTCCTCTGGCCACGACATCACTTCCCCCGATGACATCATCTCTCTGGTGAAGGTGGTGGTTTCGGCGCTGACCATCCCCCGCTGCCAGATGGCCATCAGCATGGCTCCTGAAAGGGAAGCTGGTAGTGGTGACCGCAGCTCGCCGTTAGCGTGCGGCGTGGAGCGCCCCCTACCTGTCTGACAGTCCTGAATGGTTTTCTCTGCCACCGCCCTGACGAAGACTCGGATCTCTTCATCCGTCAGCTGACCGCCGTCTCTCTTCTTCCTGATCAGGTCGGGGATGGAGGTCATCCTGGGAGGAGCTCTGGGGGGCGGGGCTCTTTCAGATCTCTTCTCAGAGACACTAAATCAGGACTAGCCAATCCTGGTCCTCAGATCCGCCGTCCTGATGGTTTCCAGCTCTCCCTTCACTGTTGTAACAAACAGGCAGTTTGGATCCACAATCGTGTTTGATTATCGATAAGAGCAGGAAGAGGGCGGAGTCAAACCGGTAAAGGTCAGAACAGCACAAACAAGACTTCACACTTAAATACAGGGGAGGGGATTGCTGGGGAGCAGCTGATGGAAGGTCGAAGGTTAAGGAGCAGTGGCTGATGGGAGATGTAATGTCAGGAGAAGAGGCCAAAACGCTGGAGATGGCTCCCTCTGGTGGTCGGTGGAGGGAACAGGAGCCTAACTCATGACACCTGCAAATTTACTGACTCTGATATCTGTTGAAGTGAACTCACCTGATTCAGGTAATCAGCAGCTTAAATGTAGGGAGATCTGGATCTGAGGACCAGAACTTTTTCTTTTGAAAAATCTTTAATTTTTTTCCAGGAAAATCAATGTTTTACTTGAAAATGTTTTAGCTGTAAATTAATTCTTTTTTTTCCCGAAATGTAATTTTTTTTGTCAAATCAGCAAAAATCTAGATTTCATTCCAGTTTAAAGACTTTAAAATAACCTAAAAAACGTTTCCTGGTTTTCTGGAGTGGTTGGGATTGTTCTGGTGGTTCTGTTGTTCCGTCCATCTCCTGCTCATCCAGAGGCGAGTTGTGGGGCAGCAGAGACGTCCAGACCTCCAGATCTCCTCCAGGAGCCCAGAGGAGCTCCCACGTGAGCCGGAACCAAAGTCCAAAGAACTTCCCTGCAGGAGTCCAACACGACCCAAACTCCTGCTGTCAGTCGAGCTTCAGACCTGAAACTCAGAGACTTTCCGTGTGGTTCCTCAAAGGAGCATCATCTCCTCTCCTGGTGGTTCTGGCGTCTCAGCGTTTATCTCAGAGCGAGCCACAGGAGGGCGGAGCTTCTCCCATTTCCTGTCCTCATGCGTTTATGCCACATTATGGGATGTCTCATTGCCCCCTGCCCGGCTGTGCTCAGCTGCTGCAGAGAGGAGCTTCATCTGCTGAATCATCAGTGGTCCAGACGTCCAGCTGAGCCTCAGCGTTTCTCTGAACCGTCTCCTGATGTGTGGAAGCGTCAGGGACAAGAATCTGGATGTGTTTGTTTCATCTCCTCAGAAATCACTCAGACGTATGTTTGCTGTAACTCTGACTGACCATGTGACGTCTGGAGGCCCCGCCCCCTGCTGGTCTGGCCTCGCTCTCCGCGGTGCTGAATGTGTGACGAGAGGTCAGACAGCAGGACTTTAACCTCCACAGCAAACAGTTCTCCCCCTTTGCCCCTCATGAGACTCCGCCCCCCGGGGGCGACAGCATGAATCCAGAGGGTCTCTGGGACGTTTCTATCAGTCATTTTCCCGAATGTCAACAACGCGTCCACAGACAGCCAATCAGATTCTAGAGTTCAGCTGTCCATGTGTGGCAGAGTTTTGAAGACACGTTAAGAGTGAAATCTGACACGTGTTCTCCAGAACCCCGGGCCAGTACCAGTACCAGTACCAGTACCAGTACCAGTACCGGTAACTTTGATTTTTTAGTTTATGTTCTGATTCTGAAGAAAGTTTTATTTTGGAAAACAACCAGATTCTTTACACCACATCTGTCTGTAACTCGACGCATGTCAAGTCCTATATAGAGAACTGGACAGAGTGACTCCGCCCCTCTGATGATCCAAACAGGAAGTACCCACAAGATCCCATCGACTTCTATAGAGAAATAAAGTCAGAGGTCTGTGAGATGTCTGCGTTTGACCCCTCCCCCTAGAGGAGGGGTGACCTGCAGACACAGCTGCGCTCTGGAACCATTTGCTGGTTTAACCCTCAATCCAACCCCTTCACGGGGTTTTGAGGTTTTGAGTACCATCTTCAGAGTCTTTGGTCTGACTCGGCCGGGATTTGAGCTCACAACCTTCCAGTCTCAGGACAGACACTCTACCACAGGACCACTGAGCTGGTGCAGCTGTTACTCAGTCATTCTGTTGGTCAGAATAAACATTCTGTTTCTGAGACATTTTTATTAACATCTTGATTATCCTCTTTTCATTACTGTTTTTCAAGTTATAAACTGACCAATCCGAGGCCTTAATTGAAAGTAGGCGGAGCCTGTTGGCCCCTACGTCTAACGTTCAAAACGTTTGACAGGTGAATGGTGAGAGTGGTTGCCATAGAAACATCTGGTTCCAACATGCCGGCGTCCGAATACTGTGAAAATTGACTTCATTCTGTCGGAGCCAGAAGTAAATCGTTTCCATGGATGATGTCAGTCAGTCCAGTTCTCTTATACAGTCGATGGTCACACCTTTAAAGGCAGCTGAAGTCGGCGTCTGGTTTGTAGCCTCCACTCAGCTGGTCGTTTTAACGAGTCTAGAGTTCAGAGGAAGTTTAAAACTGCTGCAAATATTTGACAGAAAAGGAAGAATCCATAAAAAGTTGCTGAAGTGTATAAAAAAAAACATTCAAAATGTTCCAACAGCAAAGCTGAAACTTTGAGGTTGATGGTTAAGTTTGATATGTTTGGAATAATCTCAAAGGTTTGTCATGTCTCTGCAGAAAGATTTATGTTTTAAATTTAAAAGTACATTTTTCTTCAAAGAAAAACGATTCTCTCCTTGTTGATTAGAGAAGTTTGGAGTCTTTACCCCCAGGGGGCGCTGAAGAGCAGCTTCAGTGTCTTGTTGATATAATCCGTTTAATTCAAATTATTTTTGGATCTATAAAATAAACATTTGAGGAAGAGGTGCAGATAAAATTGACCAATCAGAAGGCCTTAAACACCTCTGATGTTCTCAGAGGCTCCGCCTCCCTGTCAGGATAGTTTGATGCCTGCAGGATCTGCTTTATCCAGGTTCTGGATCTGGTTCTGGATCTGGTTCTTCCACATCATCTCACAGGTTTGAGGTTTTGGTTCAGGATGAAGCTGAAGGAGGATTTTCTTCTTCTGGGATTCTGGAGGCGACTGAAGAACCCGACTTTCTCTACAGAACCTTCTAATTCAGTCCAGACCCGAACATGGTTCTGACCCGCGAACGACCCCAGAGGAAGTGATTGACCCTGCAGCAGCGACCCGCTTCATTCCTGGAAAAGTTACTGTTCAACAAGAAGTCAGACTTTACCCGTTCAGCTGGGAGGACCCGGCGTCAGCGTCCCTCCTGGTGCGGTTTGAGTCCCGCTGACCCGTGGCTTCATTATAACGCCGGCAGCCGGCCAATCAGAGAGCAGGAAGGAGCCAATCAGAGTGTAGCTGCGGTTCAACCTCTCGGTCAAGTTCTGGTTCTCCATATCTGACCGAGAGAGTTTCATCAACTCACTAAACACAGTCTGTCAGGGGGCGGGGCCACTGCTGGTTGGTGGATGAACACAAACATGACGGACACACGTGTTTGGGTTCATCCTGTAGTATTTGGTTCTGTTTCTGTTCATCAGTTAAAGAACCAGAACTCCGGGTTTGGGGCGTCTTCATGGTTCCCAGACTAACCCGTTCTCCCTGTGGGAGGAGCCAAGCATTATAATGGGCCGATCTCATGGAGCTCGTGATAGGTGGATTCATGTTGTGTGTTTGTGTGTGTTTGTGTGTATCAGTTGGACTCATCTCTGAGCAGAAGAACTTTCTCTTCAGATTCACTTTCCTTCTGAAGGTTTGGAGCTCTGAGACAGCTTCTCTCACTGTTCTTGAGGCTGATGATGAAGGCCAGGCCAAGCCAGGCCAAACCAGACCAGACCAGGTTATGTCAGACCAGACCAGGTCATACCAGGCCAGACATGGCCACACGAAGCCAGATTAGACCAGTCCAGACCAGAGGATAAAAATCCAGAAGAATCCAGAGAATAACTTAGTAATAAATGAGCGTTTATTAGAAAGGTTACAATCGGTCCAGAGCTCAGCCGTTGTCATGGTGTGCTCTCCAGGATATAGAAAAGGAAGAAAAACTACAAGTACACACATTCACTCCAGAAGAAACTACAAACATCCTGTAAAAAGAGGAAGCTAAGAGGAAGAGGAGGAAGAGGCTTTCGCGAGCAGCTCAGACGTCTGGATTCTCAACCGATCGACGTCCAGGTGATTGATCGTAACGCCGTCGGGGGTCTGGTTCTGGTTCTGAAGAACCGCCGTCTGCTCGGGGAGAAGAACAGCAGCAGGAGGTTTCTGCAGCGCCCCCTGGTGTCACCTTCAGGCGTGAACCTTTTAAATTCACGTTTCCACCTGGAAGCTGCTCGAGCAGCTGAGACCCGTTTAGGTTTAGATGTTTTAGAAGCGATCACCACCAGAGGGCGCCAGAGTCTTCCAGAACCGCCGGCTTCCTCTGATGTCAGGAGGACTTCCAGGAACCTGCTGGTTCCCAGGAAGTCCTCCTGGCATCAGAGGAAGCTGAAATCTTCTCCAGCTTCTGGTTCTGGTGATTCTGTATCTGCCCACAGACACCGATCCAGCAGGGGGTTCTGGTGTCGCCGATCAAAGCCGCCTCGGCGCCGAAACAAACTCCGGATGTGAGAGACGGACGTGGAGGCAGAAAAACGACTGCGGCGCGGCGGTGATGAGACCCGTTGTCATGGAAACAGGCACTGAGAGGCTGATTGTGTTTTGGAGGAGAGCGTTTAATCGCTGAGAGGAAAGGGGCGGGGTCAGGCGGTTCTGAAGGTCCAAGCAGCGGCGCTGATCCTCACGTCTTACCGCCATGAACCGTAGAAAGACCAGATCCTGAAACCGGCTGACCTGAACGACTTGCCGTACTTTCCTCAGGAAATTTACAAACAAAACTAAAGTACAACTAAAGTTTTTTTTCAAAGCTGTGAATATAAGTCAGGCTTGGCCAGCAGGGGGCTCCAAAACTCAAAGAGAACTTTTCACAGTCTGCTTTAAAAGTCATCATTTAATAATTTTAACTGCATTTGTTTTTAGTTTTCAGATAATAAATCCTCTTTTTATGTCACAATTATCATAAATAATCAGAATCTAATCGGATTATAAATCCTTTCCAGTTTTTTCTATCATTTTGGTGAATAAACTAGAATTGTTCGTTCTGTTTTAGCGGCTACAGTACCTCACTTGGCCACCGGGTGTCAGTAGATCGTCACCTGTGAATGGATGCAGCAGAACGTGATTTGTGTTTTCAGGGTCATTTCTAAAAACTTTAAAGAAAGAATTAATGATGTTCTCTCTGGTGTCATTATTTACTCTCCTGGTACAATTTACTTCAAGGAGTTTAGAATTTTTTTAAACCAAAACTTTTAACATTAAAAGATCAGAAAGTTTTTCTCCAGCAACTATGTGATTCCTAAGAAGTAAGCAAGATGAACAGACGGACCGATTGTCTGATTCTCTTCACGTTCATGTGCTGATTTGTGGGAAGTCGTGTTGTTAAGTGGCCGAATTCCCTTCCGACCTTCTAACTAATAAAAACTGTGGATCTGTCTGGTCCACCGGATTGTAAAATCCATTCAAAAACTGTGCCAGCTACTTTTTTTCCTGAAGTAAAAACCTTATAAAGATTAACGTTTTACGACAACTTTTAATGAATTCATTCAATAGAAATATATAAAAATCGAGATAGCATCGACGCACACTGGCTTTTTCGCAGAGACTTCTGGGAAATTTCCAGATTATGGAACTGGAATTCCGATAGCTTTACAAAGTACTGAACGTCCTGTATGGCGAGTACTTTAGCGCTGCTGCTAGCATACATGCTACAGGAAGTGTATTTTTGACGGTTTTCGCTAAAATACTAAGGACCCAGAAAAGTCAAAACAAACAAAAGTAAACAGAAAACAATCCCTGTGAAGTTAAAAAAAAGTCGCAGGAAGATTTTCGTTTCGTAGAAACAAGAAGAGTTAAAGGAACAGAGACATCTGGTGGCCAGATTCAGTTACTGCAACCTTTAAAGAGATCATGTTAAAACCTGCTGCTGGTTTCACATTTTGAACCAATTATCTTCACATTAAATAAAGTTTTAGTTAAAAAATGTCAAATGTTTGTCCGGATTTATCATGTTGACGGTTGAAAAGTTACAGTAATACGAAGGACATAAACACTGGAGCTCCGGTGTTAAAGGGTTAAAAAGTCCATCGATCATGTTAGCTAAACGACACGTTATTTTTTATTAAAGAACGAACGCCAAACCCTAAATCTGTCTGTCGCTTCAGCTCAGTTTTCTAAACTCCTTCATTCTGAAGAAGTTTGTCCCTGCAGGTTCCCGTCACTCAGCTGTTACTGCTGACTCTATCTAAAAATATTTATCAAAGCCGCTGATGCTACAAGCCATGACTCCGCCCCTCAACAACACAGATGCCATTAATTCCTTCTCTGAAGCTGTCGACGCCCACTGATGGTGATAAAAGGTTTATGGAAACAATGTTCAAAAAATCAAAGTGTAGTTTGGATCAATGTGGTTTTTCACTCATTCTTGATGTACGAGGTAATAATTGATCCTGATGATGATGTTAAAGATGAACCACAGCCCTCCCCTTCATTGAATCTTTCTAAGGTCGTCTCTGCTGCCCCCTGCTGACCAAACGTCGGTACTTCTCCCTTCAGACGAACTCGACCTTCACTGAACACCAGCAGCTGCTCAGACCTTCGTCGGTTTCTGGTCTTTCGTCGCGTTAGAACGGATCATTGTTTTCACTGTTAAAGTGCGTGGACTTTAAAACAACATTTGAATCACAGTTTCACATAAACGGACCAACGAATCGAAGAGGATTTATGTAGCTTTTATACAGCTTGTAAAATATTCAAACGTTTTTTCTTTTACAATCTTTAGAAAATACATTTTTAATCATTTTAAATTAGCGTAAATATTTCTGATATTTTATGGCTCATAAAGCGAGTTTTTCGTCGAAACTCTTTAACATCAAAGCTAAAATAAAAAAACTTTCTTTGAACGTAACTCTGACCGTTTACGCAATTAACGCATTAAAAAGCAGATTTGTGTTAATTGTTGCTAACTATAGTCAGAGTTCACACTGTAGTGATTCTCCCGCTACGTTCTGTACGTTTGTCAGCTCGTAAAAACTCAATCACACTTTAAGTGATGTCAGGAATCTTGGTGTCAAAACGTTCAGGACGTTACTGCTTGTATTCTTTTATTCATAAACTTTATAGTTTTTGAAATATTCAGTGAAATGCCGCATAGGAAATGAATGAGAAATTCTTCAAATTTAAACATTTTAAGTAAATTAGCAACAAGCACTGAAATATATTCATGGACTATGTTTTCATCTTTACTTTATTTGATAAAAATCTGGAGTTTACAGAATATTTTAGCAACATGCTAACATTTTTGAATACTTTAGTTTACTGAGAAATTTCAGCTCCTATTTGGCAACGAGCTAGCTTTTTTTGGGCTAATTTGTTCTTTAGCTACTATTTAAGCAACACATAAAATATTTTTGCAAAATTTGCATGTATTAGTGATTTTTAAGCAATTTTACTACAATTTCTTCAGACATTTAAGTCAACTTTAGCGCTCTTTCATTGTTTTTTTAGGAAATTCCGTTTTTTTTCCCCACAAATTTAACATTTTGTGAGTAGCTTTTGCATTTTCAAAGGTAATGCAAAAGTGAATTTCATCACAGTTTTCAGAACAAAAAGCTTTCACATTAGCATCTTTGCAGGTAATGGAACTCTTCTAGTTCAATGTTGGTTTCGTCAACATTCAGTTCACATTAGTGCTAAACTGGTTTTCTCAGCTTTCAGAATCCGTTAAGATTGCGTTAAATGCGAAAACGGTTGAAGAGTTACGGCGATTCAAGCGTCCACGCGGCGCTCTGGTGTTAAAGAGTTAAACACTTTGGTTTCTGGACGTTTCCTTTGATCTTAATCTGGTCGTTAGCGATGAGACAGCAGCTCGAAGCGGCGACTTCCTTTAGTGGGAGGAAACTCCACCTATGGCGGGGAAGAGCGTCCCCTCTATGGCAGGGAGGAACCTCCGTCTATGGCGTGATGGACGGATCCTTATGGGGGGTCGTTATCGAGTGGGGGGTCAGATGAGGAAGATGCAGGAAGGAAGGAGTGGTCTGTACAGATGGCTTAAACAGGTAGCACCATGTACAGTAAGCCCTCGAAAAGCAGGTCGGAGCCGGAGGGGCGGAGCCCCGCGGCGCCCTCCCTGAAGCACACGGCACGGCACGTCACGTTCATCGACAATTCATCGTGAACTCCAAAACTTCGCCGACTCGGCCTGGAAATTCAACTCATTGTCAAATCATAAGGAAATGAAAACGTCGGTCATCAACACGCGGTTATTATTACTGGTTCGTCCCAGAGGCGCTCGTCAACACAGAGTGAGTTATATTTGGAAAAACGCTAAGTCACACCAACTTTCAACGTCCTCAGAGGAGGCAGAACGGCACGAGGAGGAAGAGGAGGAGTCAGATCAGCTCTTTGATCAGCGGCGTGGTGGAGGCGGAGCTCTGCGTCCAGCCGAGCGGACGCCAGGGCATCAGACGGGTTTAGTCTGATATTCTTGAACAGTCGATCCATCAATCAAATTTCAGACGTTTGGACTCTGGGTGTCGACCCCCCCCGGCGCCGGACTGGGCGCAGAGCTGGCGGCGTCCTGCGGTTGGGCGTCGGTCAAAGAGCTGAAGCTGTCACAGATACCTAAGGGGGACTGTGGGGGGGTGGAGGGTCAAGTGGACCCCTCCAACAGCTGCCGGAGGGCCCGCTCGATGTTGATCCGGTGCCCCAGTCTGGTGACCCCCAGCTCGATGTAGTCGTCCTTGGTGAGGGCCGGCAGGTGCGAGCCCTCGATCTCGTGCTCCTGGAAGCGCTGGCGGTGTTCGGCCAGGCCCATGCTCTCCAACCAGTCACCCACGTCGTACTTGTTCCACAGGCTGAGGGGCCGCTGCCGCCAGGGCCGCAGGGCCAACAAGGGCCCGCTGAGGACCGGGGAGGGGCAGGGGGAGGCGTGGGGTGACGGGGAAGGAGAGCGGGATCTGGTTCGTGCACTGGCGCTCCGCATCACGAAGCGGACCTCCTTGGGTTCTGACGGGAGGCTGAGGCTGGACGACTTCAGGATGGTGAGGCCCCGACCCGAGCTCAGGTCGGGCCTCTCCGGGGCGGGGGAGGAGGCGAGCCCTATTGATCTGTCAGAGGGGGAAGGGGAGGGGGAGGGGCTTCGGCGGGTCACTGGGTATCGACTTCCGGGTCGGACCGTGTAACTGGCGCCGTATCCTCGCTGGGAGATGGTGTGCAGCTCCCCGAGGCTGGAGAACAACCTGCAGACGAACATGGAGGCGTCAATTACCATGACAACCGACCCACAACGACCTGCTCAACACCACCAGAACCGACGACACATTCTCAATCCCAAGTCTCCAATTTGTTGGTTTTTGACGTACTGGCTGATTTCATTAAATAATGGGTCCAATCACAAGGGTCCAGTACCGCGATGCGTATCGCACCATTAACAAAACTTGGTACCGGCATCCTAACCCGACACCAGACAACATCCGATACCGGCCGCGGTAGCTGGCATGGTACCGGTTGCAGACCGGATGTGATACACGTACCCGTACCGGGTTAAGGTTAGGGTACTGGTGTGCTACGCATCGCGGTACTGGACGGGTTTTGGTTCCCAGCCCGGAGATTAAGGTTAGGGTACGGTAACCAAACTTGGTACCGGTACCATAACCCGACACCAGACGAAATACAGTACCGGACCCGAACCGGTACCATAAGGCAATGCTGGGCGTGAACCGGACATGAATCAGTGCCAGGTTACGGTTAGGGTACCGGTACTGAATGAATCCTGGGGACAAGTGCATAACCGATACCGCATCCAGTAATACGTCCTGTATCTGTTACAGCGTCCAGTACTGCTTCAAGTACTGCATCTGTTACCTCTTCAAGTACTGTATCCAGGACCGCGTCCAGTACTACATCCGATACCATATCCGGTACCGTCTCCTGAGGGTTGGGGCCCCTTAATTTTATGAACAGCCAGAACGTCAACAAATGACGACCCAAAGCATCACTAAGTGACGCGGAGGATTCCTTAACCAGACAAGAATCTGCTGGAACCGATCTCAGTGAAAACACCCACCTGGCTCCTCCCACCGGCGAGCGCCGGCCTGGGTCCAGTGGGCTTGGCTCCTCCCCCAGGGAGTGGCTGTCCTTGTTCAGCAGCTGCAGCCGGTTGGCCAGGTCCAGCCCGGACCCGGCTCTGCCGCTCAGCTCCAGCGCCGACGCCGAGCGGCTCGTGAGGTCCACGGCGGACCCGGACCCCTGCCCCCCCAGCGCCGCCGGACGGCCTACGCCGTCCTCCGGGTAGAATCCGCGCCGCTCGTCGTCCCCGCCCCCCCACAGCTTGGACCGCCTCTGGAACAGGTAGCGCGGCTGGCGGCTGCTGCCGCTGGTGGGGGAGGAGCAGAGGGGGGAGGAGGGGGAGGAGGCGGAGGCGACGGAGGGGAGGAGTTCACTGTCGGACGACTGCTTCAGCAGGGGGTCCCGCAGGGCGGAGCGGCCCCGCCCGATGGGGGAGCGGAGGCGGGGCTTCAGACCTGACGGGGAGGTGGCGGTGGAGGAGGGAGAGGGGTGGGTGGCAGGCGGAGAGGAGGGGGTGGTCTGAGCAGAGGGGGAGGCCAGGGTGATGGAGGGAGGGAGGGAGCTGGGGGACGTGGAGCCCTCGTGGAGGCGCTCGTCACCCGCCTCCTCCTCATCGCCTCGTTTACCGAGGGACTCGGGACCGCTCTCCCCTCCCCCCTCTCCGGACCGCCGAGGCAACAGGGCGAGGGACGACGGGGGAGGAGGGGCGGGGGGGCTGGCGAAGGCAGGGGGAGGAGTCACCAGACCAATCCTGCGCAGCTCCTCCCTCGTCTCCTCATCACTGGACGACAACAAGGCGGGCGGGAGGGTCACTGTGTAAGCCCCGCCCTCTTCCTCTGAGCTGCCCACCGTCAGGCTCCTGCGCCTGTCAATCAGAGGAGAGTGGCTCTCATTGGCCAGCGCTGGCAGAGGGCAGGGCCTCCATCGCTCTGGTGAGGGGGCAGCCGGTGAGGTGACTCCTCCCTCTGTCTCGGGTCGCTCCACCTGGCCATCGGGAAACAGGGGCGGGGTCATCCGCTTGTGCCGCAGCTCGGGGCTGGTCTGGGGGGTGGTGCGCTTGGCGCGTTGCTCCGGGCTCATCTGCGGCGTGCTGCGTTTGGACCGCGGCTCTGGGCTGCTCTGGGGAGTGGTCAGGGGCGTGCGCTTGTGCCGGCCCTCGGGGCTTGCCGCCGGCGTGGGGATGGGGGTGGTGGAGGCGGAGGCGTGTTTGGTCCGAGGCTCTGGACTCGGCGTGCGGGCGGTCAGAGCTCGCTCCCGTGCAGCGAGCGCCAGGGCGAGTGGCGAGGACGGGTCTGTGGGCAGAAGGACACACCACAACAAAGACTTTCAGTCTTTCAGTTCCTTTGAGGCTCAACTCAAGAGACAACATGAGAATGGAACGTACCATTGTCGCGTGTGTGGTGTGTGTATCGTAAAGTGTTCACAAGGATATTGGAAGTTACACACACTTATGATGTAAGTGGAGTTGTCGTGCCGTGTCCTCACGACACACTCTAGTGCAGGGGTCGGCAACCCAAAGTGTTGAAAGAGCCACTTTGGACCAATACAATAAAAACCAAATGTGTCTGGAGCCGCATAAATTGAAACGGCTTATATAAGTCGTACACTGGTAGTAACACATGGAGAATGTGTCGAATATACGATTATTTCTCCTACTGCGTGTTCAACTGTCATATAAGCTACAGTTTTGGTCTCATGACAAGTTGGTGAGACATTGCAGCGTTAAGATTTTCAAACAAAAGCTGAATAGCCTCATAATGAACATTTGAGCTTTTACTTTGACATCCCTCAATGACACAACGAGAGGGGGTCCTGATCAGTCTCTCCCTCATTCTCACTCCAGGTGCAGGAAGAATTCAAACATAACAGGACAAAATCATAAATGTTCAACAGTCAGACAACAAAACACATTGACGAAAACCCAAACTTAAATCCAATTCCAGTCAGACAGACAGAAGAATGGGTAACCCACAATTCCTTGCGCTGCCAGACCGACAGCAAGCCCATCGAAGTCTGAGACCATCACTACAATATGAATGAATTACAGTTTGTTTCATTGCTTTGATGAAATTAAAGAAATGCAATAAAGAAATGCGATTTTTGATGTCATTTTTATTTTGAGGATTTGAAAAAAAAAAAAATGTAACGTGCACCTTTAAGGTGCTTCCACACTGGCCGCGTAAATCAACACTTTCAATGAAGAGTCAATATAAGCGCGTGCACACCTAAATTTCTGCCCTCCAAGTCTGGAGCGCGCGTGAGTCTTATAGTCAGACATTTAAAAGGACAGAGTTGTGAAAACAAAAGTCTTCAGAAAGATTTGGGGGATTTTCAACACTTTTACTTTCGGTTCTCCCTGTTGTAGATGCAGATGAGCGCTAATGAACAGTAAAAATACAATAGAAGGAGAATCTCCTCCCCGCCACGCACCGCACGCGGCCGGTGAGTGAGACCTGCACTTCACCGCGCTCAGCAGGTGGTATCCACACCGGAGCAGCGCGGTCACGCACGCAGTGGCGGGGAGGAGATTCTTCTTCTATTCTTCTTCTACTGTTCATTAGCGCTCATCTCATCTTGGAGTCATATTAACCTGACCGGACACAAACCGTAATGATTCATTTCTCCTTCGTGATCACGTTTGGTACTTCTGTGCTTTGAAGCAGACTCCGCCCACAAGCAGCTCCCGCGCTGAATCTTCAATCCGGTTCAAGATTTCCACGCACAGTCACAGGTCTGAGCTGCCTCGACTGTGCGTGGAAATCTTGAACCGGATTGAAGATTCAGCGCGCTCAATGCGTGCCGATTTGTACGTGGAGCTCGTGACTTCAAAACCCGCGTAGCAACGTGCGCTCACGTGCGCTCCAGACGCACGGGCAGGAATTCTGCTGTGCGCTGACTCAGCCGGCGTGGAAGCATCTACACTCATCTCACAACAACTGGAAAACGTAAAGGATGTTTGTGTCATGTTTGTCCTCCTACAGAAATCGCATTAAAACAAAAATATTGTGGCAGCCTGACTGTTAATTTAGAAATAGTTCCTTGTTAGTGGGTGGAGTTAGTGTCTGTTCTTGTGTTGCATTATGGGACTTGAGTGTTTTACCGGCACCATGAGTGAGAGTGGTGTGTGTATGAGTCAGGGTCCTCACAGTGTCGGCTGTTAAGTGGTTCCGTACTGTTAAATAAAAGGTGGTCACAATGTTGAAATCAACTGATTTACATGGCCTACTTGTTAGATTCTTCCTCCAATCACATGGGGTCGTGCAATGTATGGGTCACAAGTGATTTCTGGATTCGTACGTGCCAGCCATCTGCTGGGCTCTGCTCCCACCCAAGTCACTACAATATATTTCCTTCCAACATTTCTTATTATTGCAAACATTTTGGAAAAAAGCGCCACTGAGCCGCAAGGGGGTGCTTGAAGAGCCGCATGCGGCTCCGGAGCCGCAGGTTGCCGACCCCCGCTCTAGTGGTTAGTAAGGTGTGAGTACTGGCTTTTCACTGACCCGCAGCACGCCCATAGAAAAAAAGTGCATGCACATTTTCTCTCTACAGCAAGGGTTCTCAAACCGTTTTCTTCTCTGATGTGGGGTCGGCTTGAAGGCTGACAGAAAAAGTGTAAAAGCCACAGCCGAAATGTAAATATTTAGGGTTTTCCAGAAAGCCAGACATAGCCAAATTTTAAATGATTCATTTCTGTAATCTTAGAAAAAAATATGGAAAAATAATACTAACATTTCAAAAACTAGAGATATAGCATTACCTGTGATAATGCTAGTGTGAATGCTGTAAGCTGAATGTAGCTGCTGAAGATGCTAGTGATGTTAGCTGACAATGCTGAAAATGATCACTAAAACGCTCAACCTAATAGCTGCAAAACCCTGAAGCTGATAGCTAGCTAAAATGTTTGCGAAATGCCAAATTAGCCTAAAAAATAGAAAAAAAAAATCTAAATTAGGGAACACAGCTAGCATAAAGCTAAAATATTAGCTAAACTCCAAATTACCCTAAAAAACTGAAGAAAGTCTTAAATTACCCAAAACTGCTAGCACGTAGCTGAAATGTTAGCTAAATAGTAAATTAGTCTAAAAAATGGTAAAATATATAATTTAGCCTAAACTAGCTAAATTAGCCTAAACTCCAAACTCCGGCCGTAGTTTGGGGTCTACGACCTTTATTGACCCGCACAGGTTTTCCCTCCACAGACAGCCGTATCCCCATAAGGACGGCTGGGATTACAGCTTAAGATCTTTGAAGATCATTTGACATTAACTCAAAGTTACCAGGATCCTGATCCAGGATCCTGATCCAGGATCCAGGATCAGAGAGTTTCTGAAGTTCAACACAGACAGAATCGGGTTTGAGTGTTGGACCGACCCAGAGGCTTCCCCGTCAGCGGGTGAAGGAAGGTGTGCGGGGTTGGCGAAGGCGACAGGACCGGGGCGGGTGGGGGGAGCTCTCCGAGGTCATCCATGGAATGGCTTTGAGTCAGGAGGGGCGGGGCCTGATTATCTGACCCCGCGCCCTCCACCGACAAGAAAAGGGAGGAGCGGCGGCCCTGGACCCGAGCGCGCTCCGACAGGACCTGCTGCTGGTATAGCTCCGCCCTGCTGGGGCTGGGGGGCCCCCCTCCATCTGGCTTGGAGGGGTCGTGGTCTCTGATTCCCAGACCTGGATCGGGGGAGGGGTTGGGGGGTTAAGGTAGTTCAGGAGTTTTTAGCTGAATTGATTCTCAGGTTTCTCAGGTAAACTCACCTTGTTCCTCAACAGGAAGTTGCTTCAGCAGCGGGGACTTCCTCCTCTGAGGTTTAGTGGGCGGAGCCTGTTGCCCCACATTGGCATAAGGGTTTTCTATCGGCCGTCCTCGGCGCCTTGACAGAGGGGAGTGGCCGAGGGAGGGGCTTGTGCTGTGGAGGGACAGCGTGGAGGTGTGTGTGGCGGTGTGGAGAGTGTGCGTCGCCGTGTGGGTGGCGGTGTGCAGTGCGTGTGCGCCGGGAGTCACGTGCCCGTCAGCCTGCATGGCGGGTGGCGGCGCCGTCGTGTCCTGGAGGATGATCATTGACCTGGCTTTCCGTTGCCGCTCGGCGTGGGCGTGGCTTCTCGCCGGTGAGTCGGACAGCTCCTGGAGCCTCGGTTCTGCCCCGGGTTTGAAGCTGGAGCGGGTAAGCCCCTCCCCTCTGGCTGGTGGAGGCGGCGGCAGAAAAGAGGGGGGAGGGCCGGAGTCGAACATATAAAGGGCGGAGATGGAGGCGGCAGAGGGAGGCGGGGGCGGGGCCGTCTGAGGAGGCGGGGGGATGAAGCTGTCCGTCAGGGAGGAGCTCCGTGGAAAGCGGCTCTCGTTGATCAGAGCAGTGATGCGGTCGTCCTCCGGCGTCCCTGTAACCATGGAAACGGCTCTTCACACCCACTTTATAGAACTTTAGCATTTTTTTTGCTTTGATGTGGAGATCAAAGACATCAAAGTCGTCACTTCAAACTGTTTTCAGACATTAGAAAGTGTCTGAAGTGAAGCTCCAATCCTCTAAAACTGTTCCTGCCGCCGTCTCACCGAAGCTCTTGGTCCTGGACATCCCCCGCGGTAACGCCATGGTGCTCTTCTCCGGAGCGGACGGAGGAACCAGACCCTGGCGCTCGAACAGCGACTGCTCACACAACAGACGTGGATGAGGGTCCGGAGCAGCTCAGCAGCTCCTGGACGGGGGAGTTTCCAGCTTACGTT
Source organism: Oryzias melastigma (assembly GCF_002922805.2). NCBI lineage: Eukaryota > Metazoa > Chordata > Actinopteri > Beloniformes > Adrianichthyidae > Oryzias > Oryzias melastigma. Next base: position 22,252,448 of record NC_050534.1, on the reverse strand, counting down.
AATCTCGGCCTGCGTGATGCGCCGGCTGGTCGGTCGCTGTTTGACGGTCGCGGCGCGAAAGTCGTCGGTCGGGCGTCCTCGAAGGACCACTTCCTGTTGACCTGCAGCCAACATCTCGTCCAGTTTCTCTGAAACACAAAGAGCGGGATGAAGAAAGGAGCCGTGAACCTCCACAGAGATGCTCGGCACCGCAGGAACACCAAATCCCACAACCAAGAAAGGTCCAGAAATTCAGACTCAGGACGGGTTCTGTGAAGGACGGGAGGACCAGGCCCAACACTCAGAACATCATGCAGACATGCAACAACACAACAGTCAGGCCTGACTCACCGAAACGCCTCCTCCTGGCTGCAGACAGAGCAGAGGTCAGAAACACACTTTGACTGGTGTGTGTGTGTGTGTGCACTTATGTGTGTGTACACATATGTGTGTGTGTACACTAATTTGTGTGTGTACACTTATGTGTGTGTACACATATGTGTGTGTCTAGACTAATATGTGTGTGTGTACACTAATGTGTCTGAGCGTAATTTTGTGTGTCTGTGTGCACTCATGTGTGCATGTTTGTTTCCGTCTGTTGTGTGTTTGTGTGTGTTACCTATGTCCTCCAGGTCGGCCGTCATGGATTTGGACCTCAGGGTCAGCGAGGTGCTGGGGGCTCGTTTTGGAGGGGGCGGGGCTGAAAAAGACACCGTCAAACAGTTACAGCAGAAATCTCCTTCAGAGGAGCTGCTGGTTCCAGAACCGGTCCAGTCTCTGGTCATCCACAGAACTTTGTGTTCTTCCCAAAACATTCTTTGTGTCAGATCCAGCAGGTTCTTGTCTTCAAAATGTTTCAGCTTGTTTTTCTGTTTTTCTGAAGCACCTTCACAGCATCTGAGTCAGACTAAAGTCTGGACTTAAGCTGGAGCCTTACTGCCCACATTACCAGCCAACCACCACCGTGCCTTACTGTTGGTGAACTGAGATCCTGCTGAAGTCAAGATGTCTGCTCTGAACCTCCACAAACTCTCATCAAAATAAAAGCTTGGTTCTGTCTGACATCATAACAGGATCCTGTGACCTCCTCTGCTAGCAGGCACCGCCCACTTGCTGTGAGAGTCGGATCTGATCAGAGTTCGACTTTCATCTGGAACGGTGTGGAGAGCGGCGGTCCTTGAGGGCTAAAAACCGAATCCAGATGCTGAAGTTCTGGTTTTATCTGGGATTTCTTGGGTCTGTGTCAGGAACCCAGAGCATCATGAGAAGGTCGGGTTGTTTTAGGATTCTCCTTCAGTAAAAGGTTCAGCTCTTTAATATTTAACTCTGGAGGGGAACACCTCAAAGTTTCAGATTTTTGAACATTTCTGTTTTGTGATAAAAAAACGTTTCAGACATTTTAGTTCCATAAAACAAAGTTTCATCGGTGCAGAAGAAGAACACCAACCTTTCTTCCGGATCAGGTTTGATTCTGACTTCCTGGAAACAGAAACGACCTTCATCAGGAGGCGGCTTCCTCCCTGCCGGATCAGAGAGACCACCTGGCGGTGGCCCACCTTCACCACGTCCGTGCCGTTCACCTGGAGAGTTTATCAGCTTTATTTTGAAATTCATGGTGATGATCAAATACTGCTTTATGTCTGGAAACGTACCTCTATTAAGAAGTCTCCTGTCCTTAGCCCCGCCCTCCAAGCCACGCCCCCCTGATCGACTGACTCCAGATACTGGAGGGCGGGAAAGGCTGGCGTGGGGGCGAACTCCTCGATGGGCGTCTCAGCTGAGAACAAAGCAAAGGAGGGTCAGAAAGAGAGGAGGTTCTTCCCTCTAAACCGGCAGAGGGGAATGGAGCCCAGATCCAGTCCGAGGGCGGAGCCCAGATCCGGTCCGAGGGCGGAGCCCAGATCCGGTCCGAGAGTGGAGCCCAGATCCGGTCCGAGGGCGGAGCCCAGATCCGGTCTGAGAGTAGAGCCCAGATCCGGTCTGAGGGCGGAGCCCACATCCGGTCTGAGAGTGGAGCCCAGATCCGGTCTGAGGGCGGAGCCCACATCCGGTCTGAGAGTCGAGCCCACATCCGGTCTGAGGGCGGAGCCCAGATTCGGTCTGAGGGCGGAGCCCTGAGTGGGTTAAAAGGCGGAGCCCAAAGCTGGTCTAAACCAGAACCCCAAACGGTCTGAAAGCAGAACCTAGAACCGGTCTAAAGGCGGAGTCCAGAGCCGGTTGGAGGGCGGAGCCATGCGTGTTGGAAACGCTGGATCTTCACCTTTTGCTCCTCTGAGGACGAAGCCGAATCCTTCACTCTCTCTCTTCTGCAGAACAGCGATTTTCTCCTCGATCACGTAGTCACTGAAACATAAAGAAGTCCAGGTGACAAAATGAATGGGCGCCAGGTGACTCCTCCCCTTTCAAAGGTGAGCTGCAGTGCCCCTCCTCACCTGTAGGAGGTGTAGTTGTCGTAGGACCCGACGGTGTAGTGTCTGAACAGCCTCTTCGTGCGGTCCTCCCTCGTCTCTGAAACACACCATGCTGTCAGCTGTGTGTGTGACGTGTGGCGTGCACGAGTCTGCACGTGCACACTCACCCAGTCGGGGGTCAAACTGCCTCATCTGGACCTCTTCTACGCAGTCGGCGGGAAACCAGCCGGTTCTACCTTTGACGGTTCCCTCCCAGAATCCGCCTTCGCCGATGGACAGCACTGCACACACAGCACATTCAGTCAGAGCGCCTCCAAGATGGGGGCGTGGCCTGTCGGCGTGGCCTCCGCCCACCTTTGACCCGCTCCCCTCTGTGCAGCTGGATCTCTCCGGGCCCCTGGGGGACGTGGGAGCGAGTGGCGATGAAGGTCCGCCCCGGCACGGCGCTGTACAGCCTCTTCTTCCTCATCTGGGGGGTGATTGGAGGAGAGGAGGGCGGGCTGTTCTCCACATGCCCCGCCCCACTCGGGCTGCAGGTCAACAGACGCTCATCAGACATTCAGCTGAGGAACCTGAAGCTGTGGCGCCGGCGCGCGTACCTGAGGCGGCGTGTGTGGCGCCGCAGAGAGTGTGTGTGCGAGTCGTGATGAGTCTCCAGGCTCTGGAGGGAGGGGCCAGGTGAGGAGGCGGGGCTTTCCAGAGCATTGTCGCTAGCCGAGCGAATCAGAGAGCGAGGAGATGACAGGCCGTTTCCCGCCGGCGACTTGGTGGCGCCAAATCGGCGGCGCTTGGTGTAGGAGGGCGTTTCTCTGAAGGGAACTACTTGGACACGGAACAGGCAGAGTTAACACCCACTCTCAGGGGTCACGTGCACGCGCGACATGCACAAACTCACCAACGTCAGACGATTTGTGGATCTTGATGGTCTCGGCCAAATCAAAGTTTCCAGCGATGATCGCCACCTGCAGGCGGACAGAAGCGTGACGGAACGGTGAAGCTGCTGATGCGTTTGTGGGACGCAGGAATTCTAGACTTTCATAATTCAGTAAAAAAAAAAAACTTGATCTGAAAGCGTGAATTCTTAGATGAACATTCATCATCAGAACAATAATGTCATTTGAAAAGTTAAAACCAAACCAGAGTCCTGTCCCCACAATACACAAACACGTGCACGCACACACACACATACACAGCTGATCAGGATCAACCTGGAGATGCTTTCAGACCGAGTTTCAGCTTTTTCATGGTTTTCAGAGTCAGATTCTTCAGACAAATCTGTTAATTTGATGTCAATAATGTTACTAAGTTGTGGTAAAATGCAAATAATAAAATAAAACAGACTAGAAAAGATGCATTTCCTGTGATAATTCTAGTGTGGATACTTTTTGCTGAAAGTATATTAATATCAGCTAAACTCCAGATTTGTTGAAAATTACAATAAAGATGAAAACATATCCCATGAATATATTTAAAGGTTTGTTGTTAAACTATTTACATTTTGAAATTTGAAGACTTTCTCATTCATTTCCTGTGGGGAATATTTTGCTCAATAATTCAAAAACTATGAAGTTTATAAATACCAAAATACAAGCAGTGATGTCCTGAATGAGCTGAACGTTTTGATACCAAAATTAATGAAATCTCTGAAAGTGTGATTGAGTTTTTATGGGCTGAAAGACGTTCAGGAAGGAGCAGAAGAATCACTACAGAGTGAATGATCATTAAACAACACAATGATTCAAATGTCTACCTTTAAATGTGTCAATAAAACATTATGAATTGGTTTAAACAATGAAACAATAATATTAAATTCATGTCAAACCTAAACTTTTATTTACAAGAATAAATAAGTAATGAACAAATATATATGTTTCATAATATAAAATAAAATGATGAAGATTCTGGAGAAATCTCTGTATGTTTGGACCACCTTGAACTCTTTGGATTGTCTGTGTTCATGAAATGTTCTGTACAGATGGACTAATCTTTCTGCACATTTTTAATCAAATATGGTTGATCTGAAATATCGAGTGATAAATCCATGGATCAGAATAACCTCACTGAGTCCTCCCTGATTTCTAAACACTGCGGTTCTTCAGTGGTTCCTCCTCTCTGCTGCCTCTGGTTTGGTGTTGCGTTCGAGTACCTGGAAGGCGGTCTGGTTGTTGTAGTTCTTGATGTCCTTGTTGGCTCCTCTGAACAGCAGCACTCGTGCGCAGCCGTCCTGCAGACAGAGAGTCTGTGAGCGTCCGGTCTGTGGAGCGGGAGCGGCGGCGTTCCGCGTTACCTGGTTGTACAGAGCACAGAGGTGCAGCGCCGTGTTTCCTGAGGCATTCTGGGAGCTCATGTCGGCGCCGTAGAACAGCAGGTGCTCCAGGTGCTGCACGTTGCCGTAGCGACAGGCCTGAAAAGCACAGGTTTGTCAGTGAGCGGAGGATGCACCGAGAGCGCTCGGACCAATCGGGCGGGTTTGTCACCTGGTGGATTTCCTGCCACCCGTTTTCGTCGGTGATCCCTGTAACCATGGCAACAAGGAGCGTGAGAGAGAAGCATCTTAGCAGGGAACAGCAGTTGTTAGTGGATAACAGCGTGTACCGATGCTGGCGTGGTCCTGCAGCAGCAGCTCGCAGCAGTAGGGGGCGCCGCCCACCATGGCGGAGTGGTAGAGAGGAGTGAGGCCCCTGCTGTCCTTGTAGTCGGGCGACGCTCCCAGGTCCAGCAGAGTCTGAGGGACCGGCACAGCGTTCAGAGACGGCAGGAGTGGTGCGACGGTGGGGGGCGGGGTTTGTCTCACCATCAGGGCGGTGCTGTTCCGGCAGAGGACGGCCCGGTGCAAGGCCGTGATGCCGTCTCTGGTTCTGAAGTCCAGGTGGGCTCCTCCGCTGCGCAGAACCTTGATGAGCTCGCAGCTGTCCTCCAGCTGCACGGCCAGAGTCAGGGGACACTCTGAGACAGACACAGAGAGGTCAGCGGCGGCCGGGGCGACCCGGGGTCAGGAAAGCTCCGCCCACTGATCATCGAGAACAGTCACACAAATGATGATCAAACAGTTCTGATCTGATCACCACACAAGGTGAAGCGTGGAGTTCCTCAGGGATCTGATCTCAGAATACTGTTATTCAGTCTCTACGTTTCCTGTGATCACAGTGAAGTGTTGGAGATCATCTCCAGAGGACTTCATCAGGAACACACCTGAGCCTACAACAACCTCACCTGAGCCTACAACAACCTCACCTGAGCCTACAACAACCTCACCTGAGCCTACAACAACCTCACCTGAGCGTACAGGAACCTCACCTGAGCTTACAGGAACCTCACCTGAGCGTACAGGAACCTCACCTGAGGCTTACAACGACCTCACCTGAGCTTACAGGAACCTCACCTGAGCCTACAACGACCTCACCTGAGGCTTTAGGAACACATCTGAATGTGCAAAGATTGTTCTCTGTTTGTGACTCCGCCCCTGAGGGATCTGGATGGTTTAACCCCGCCCACCCACCCAACCCCCCAAAGCTGAGTGCTGCAGGTGGACTTGAACCCTCAACCTCTACCACAGAGACGGGATTAAAATGTTAACTTTCACGATTCTTTTCTGGTCTTTACGGAAAAACAGTCAAACCCCAAAAGCTGCAGCTTCTACAGAACAGAGAACCTGGTTCCTGAGCGGTTCTGTCTCAGAACCAGAAACGTTCTTGGTCACGTTCTCGTTTTCATCATTGTTCTGCCTCTCTCTAACCAGACTGAAGGTAGACAGTGGCGGGCTCCGTCTACTTCCTGCTCACCTCCGCTGTCAGAGTCGTGGAAGTTTGGATCCAGACCTTTTTCCAGCCATTTGGAGACCTTCTCCACGTTCTTCTGGTGAACATGTTCCATGAAGCGCTTCAGGTTGGCCTGGAAAACAAAGACTGCTGAAGACACTCAGACTGTTTGATGCCTTTGGAGGGGCGAGGGTTCAAATCCCACAGGGCTCTGGCTGTGAAGAGAAGACGTGATGCGGCTTTGAGAGGAAACAAACAGGAAATGCCGTCAAAGATGGAAAAGCAGAAAAGCTGCAGCTTTATGCTGGAAAGATTTCAAAGTAAGAGCGTCACAAAGCTGCTTCCTGCCTCAGCGTTTTAGCCGAGTCACCTTTATTTCTTTGCTGACGCTGCAGTTTCAAGATAAACTCCTTGTCAGTGATGGGGGGTTACCATGGCAACACATTTCCTTAAGACAAGCTCTGTCATCTCTGGAGTTAAAAAGTTATTTTTCTGACCGATCCTGTCCCCCCCAACCCCCCACAGGTGTTGTTACCTTGGTGTGCAGCTTGGCCAGCTGTTTATCGTCCACGTAACTCTGCGTGTAAACCCTCCTCTTATAGCGGAACTGTGGGCGAAGAACAACAGACGCTGCCGTTTAAAGGGATGAAGGTTCTCCACAAACTGGCAGACATCAGATTATCCGCAGGATTCCCCCGGATTACGGATCTTCTCTTCTCTTCTCCATTCGCAAGGAGGAAAACAACCGTTTGATCTGTTTTCTTCTCAAATCTGAAACTCAGAAAAACCCAGAACAGAACCGACCCGACCCGAACCGAGGAACCAGGAGCAGCTTCTGCTCTGGATCAGAGGAATCCTGCTGCTGGATTAGATTCAGTGGAAGGTTTTGATCTTCTGGATTTCATCTGAATTCTGGTCATGCAGACGCAGGAAACCCAAAACTGACAGTTTTACCTGAAGTATTTGTTAAAAACGGACTAAAAGGAGACGCTCTTTCACACAAACACACAAACAAATACATTAACAAACACCTAAATTAAGAATATTGTTCTCAATCTGTTTTACCGAGATAAATAAAGGTTAAAAAAAGGAATAAACACAAACACACGCATTCATGCACAAACACAGCATGTGCACCGTCATACATGCACACACATCACAACTGACCGTAGAAACACATTTTTAAATAAATGTGCACTCAAATACACGCACGCACACACACACGTGCAGATTCACATGCACACACACATGTACTAAAATGCACACGCCCACGCTCATACAGATCAACATAGATGCACACATACGAAGACAAATGCACGCACACACATTCGTTTACACAGATGCACACACACGTGCATGCTCTCACACACACGCACACACACGTGCACACACCTCCATCCTCTCCCACAGAACGGTCTTTTGCTCCTGCAGCTGTTCTGCTCTCATTTCAGGTAAACTAACAGATGAAAATCATCAATAACAGTTTGTAGTGTGGAAGCAAACAGAGAGAAGCTCAGAAAAGTTCTGATGCTCCAAAAGGTTCTGATTAACCATCTGATCTAGTTCTGTTCTCAGCTCCAGAACATCCAAACAGAAAAGATCCAGAAGAAAGTTCTGCTCAGTAACACATCAGCAGCAGAACTAAAACCAGACAGAAGTGGACCGGAGTTCACAGAGAGCTGGAGACCCATCAGCACCAAAGCTGCTCATGTACGTCAAGTAACTCCGCCCACCTTCTTCTTCTGTTTTTAAACAAATCACAATCTTCTTAGAGATCAAACAAACTTCTGCAGATCATGAAACCATCTTGATCATCTGCCACCCATCAACAAAACACAACCTTCATTGTAAGCATAGAAACACCAAAAACACAACTTTGTGTTTCTAAAAACGTCTCCTGATGAAAACATGCTTATGTTGAGTGAAGAACAGCACTACATTTTTAAAGTGTTAAGTCAACTTTTAAAGTAATATCACAAACTGGATCACTTCAGAAACACTGTTTACTTTGCTGTTTCTGTACTTCTTTTCTGGACTATGAAAATTCCGGCAGAGTGAGCGCTCTGCCTCATAAGCACTCTTTTTTTCAGGTCAACCGATGAAGACGAGCAGAGGAAGAAGAGCTTCTAACAGATGCAAACACTTTGTCGTAGAATCAAAAGAAAACCTCCAGCAAAAGAAAATAAAACAGAAAAAATAAAACAATGATGTAAAAATTCCTGCTGGGTAAAAAGATGAGGTCAGAGGTCAGGTCCGTTAACGGCACGGGTTACAGAGGGATGAAGACATGGAGCGTCCGGGTGGACATGAGGAGGCGTTCGGCCGGTTCTGATCCAATAGAATGGTTTCCAGCAAAGGTTTGACAGAAGCTGATCTGAGCTTCAGATTCGAGAATCCCGACGGGTACGGACTAAAGCGAGCCCACGCGGCTCCTCGGGACGTTTCTTTGAGCCCTTTCCCAGAAGCCTCCGTTTCTACTTTCGGACGGGTTCTGGAGTGTTCTGTGTCGGAGCTGGGCTTTACCTCCAGGTAAGGGATGGGAGTGATGGGGGGGAGAGGATACTCCTTCAGCAGGCGCTCCTCATCCAGAAACTTTCCGGCTCGGCCGTTGAACGCCGGCTGGAAGAGACCATAGTTCAAAACATCCGACAGAGACTGAGTCAAGGTCACCAGAACCTTCTGCTTACTGGTCCAAACTGGTAACTCTGGGTCCAACCGCAAACACTTCTGAGAGAGCCGCAGACGGGCGGACAGACAGACAGAGAAACAGACAGACAGGCAGACGGACAGGTTTGTGCCTTGGATCCAGGATGCGGTGAGCTGCGTGTTTGTGCGCGCGTGTTACCGTCTGCTGTAGGTCTGGGATGCCGATGCGGACCACGATGCTGTTTCCAGGGGGCGTGTCATCCCCGTCGTCGTCCCTGGCGACAGCAGAGCCTGTCGGGTTGCCGTTAGTAACCGCCTGTTGCCGTGGGCGATCATGTTTGGTGTCAGCAGCCGGACTCAGAGGCATGTGGCTGGAAAACACCAGAGCGCCGGTTACAGGTGACGCATCGACACCTCGCCACACGCCGCCGTTCACGTCCAGATGGCGGCCGAACGCCACGGCAGACGAAGAGTCCCAGACACGGACTTCATCTGACTGACACCATCGCACCCCCAAACACCACATTCATGATTCACAACTTTAGAGACAAATTCACACAAAACGTTGGTTTGTTCTGAAGACAACCTTTGACCTCTAGCTGACTCCACCCCCTGCAGATCAATCAATCTGATCAGAACTGACAAACCACCAACAATCAATCTGTCTCTTAATGAATAAATCATGAAAACATCCAGACGTCTGCAGCCGAAGGTCTGGCGTCCGCCCACGGCGTTCCTCACAGCACTTCCACATTAGCATAAAAAATCTACATATCCTCCTGGAACCGCCTTATACCATCCAAGAACATCCACACCTGAACGACCTCTACACTTGAACCACCTTTACACCTGAACCATCTCTACATCTGAACCACCTTTACACCTGAACCACCTCTACACCTGAACCACCTCTACACCTGAACCACCTCTACACCTGAACCATCTCTACACCTGAACCACCTCTACACCTGAACCAGTTATACACCTGAACCACCTCTACACCTGAACCACCTCCACACCTGAACCAGTTATACACCTGAACCACCTCTACACCTGAACCACCTCTACACCTGAACCACCTCTACACCTGAACCACCTCTACACCTGAACCACCTCTACACCTGAACCACCTCTACACCTGAACCACCTCTACACCTGAACCACCTCTACACCTGAACCACCTCTACACCTGAACCACCTCTACACCTGAACCACCTCTACACCTGAACCACCTCTACACCTGAACCACCTCTACACCTGAACCACCTCTACACCTGAACCACCTCTACACCTGAACCACCTCTACACCTGAACCACCTCTACACCTGAACCACCTCTACACCTGAACCACCTCTACACCTGAACCACCTCTACACCTGAACCACCTCTACACCTGAACCACCTCTACACCTGAACCACCTCTACACCTGAACCACCTCTACACCTGAACCACCTCTACACCTGAACCACCTCTACACCTGAACCACCTCTACACCTGAACCACCTCTACACCTGAACCACCTCTACACCTGAACCACCTCTACACCTGAACCACCTCTACACCTGAACCACCTCTACACCTGAACCACCTCTACACCTGAACCACCTCTACACCTGAACCACCTCTACACCTGAACCACCTCTACACCTGAACCACCTCTACACCTGAACCACCTCTACACCTGAACCACCTCTACACCTGAACCACCTCTACACCTGAACCACCTCTACACCTGAACCACCTCTACACCTGAACCACCTCTACACCTGAACCACCTCTACACCTGAACCACCTCTACACCTGAACCACCTCTACACCTGAACCACCTCTACACCTGAACCACCTCTACACCTGAACCACCTCTACACCTGAACCACCTCTACACCTGAACCACCTCTACACCTGAACCACCTCTACACCTGAACCACCTCTACACCTGAACCACCTCTACACCTGAACCACCTCTACACCTGAACCACCTCTACACCTGAACCACCTCTACACCTGAACCACCTCTACACCTGAACCACCTCTACACCTGAACCACCTCTACACCTGAACCACCTCTACACCTGAACCACCTCTACACCTGAACCACCTCTACACCTGAACCACCTCTACACCTGAACCACCTCTACACCTGAACCACCTCTACACCTGAACCACCTCTACACCTGAACCACCTCTACACCTGAACCACCTCTACACCTGAACCACCTCTACACCTGAACCACCTCTACACCTGAACCACCTCTACACCTGAACCACCTCTACACCTGAACCACCTCTACACCTGAACCACCTCTACACCTGAACCACCTCTACACCTGAACCACCTCTACACCTGAACCACCTCTACACCTGAACCACCTCTACACCTGAACCACCTCTACACCTGAACCACCTCTACACCTGAACCACCTCTACACCTGAACCACCTCTACACCTGAACCACCTCTACACCTGAACCACCTCTACACCTGAACCACCTCTACACCTGAACCACCTCTACACCTGAACCACCTCTACACCTGAACCACCTCTACACCTGAACCACCTCTACACCTGAACCACCTCTACACCTGAACCACCTCTACACCTGAACCACCTCTACACCTGAACCACCTCTACACCTGAACCACCTCTACACCTGAACCACCTCTACACCTGAACCACCTCTACACCTGAACCACCTCTACACCTGAACCACCTCTACACCTGAACCACCTCTACACCTGAACCACCTCTACACCTGAACCACCTCTACACCTGAACCACCTCTACACCTGAACCACCTCTACACCTGAACCACCTCTACACCTGAACCACCTCTACACCTGAACCACCTCTACACCTGAACCACCTCTACACCTGAACCACCTCTACACCTGGACCACCTCTACACCTGAACCACCTCTACACCTGAACCATCTCTAGACCTGAACCACCTCTACACCTGAACCACCTCTAGACTTGAACCACCTCTACACCTGAACCATCTCTAGACTTGAACCACCTCTACACCTGAACCATCTCTACACCTGAACCATCTCTACACCTGAACCATCTCTAGACCTGAACCATCTCTACATCAAAGAGAATTCAAAGAAACATGAACAATAGAAAACACATGAAACAGCTGATGTTTGATTATCTTTGTAGAACAAAATCCTAAAAGCCAAATGTAGATTTTTATTTTTGATAAAGCTCAACTTTTTCCAATTAAAATAACTTTTTTAGAAGTAAATATACAACTTTATTCTCAAATATTTGTTTATTTTCCATGTTTGTTACGGTTGTTTTATATCTGTGAGACAAACATTGACAAACAGTGTTTTTCCAATAAAATATGACATTTTCAACAACAAAAAGCGACTTAAATGTATAAAATAAAGTTATGGTATTATCATTTGGTAGTTCTGGTAGAGGCAGAATGTGTTAGTGAAAGAGGAAATTTTATTTTGTTATCAGAGACGTCAGAAGAAAAACAGACGTTTCTCTGGTTCTAAACCAAAAGTTTCTCATTTTTATATAAAAAATGGTAAAAATATATTATGGAAAAACATTTCAACATTTTTACAATTTCATGAGTTTAATGACTTTTTATGTTTTTTTAAAAATTCCATTAGATTGTGACTCGTATTTACTCGTTAAGGTTTAGCATAAATGAATCTGAAGAAACTGATAAAGATTGAAACATCGATGCCTCTCTGTGCAGGAAGGGGGCGCTGTGACAGCAGACGGATCATAAGTTTAAGGAACAAAAATATCTGATATGCTGGTTGTTTTATTTCAGAACCTCATGAACCGGTCAGACCTGCTCTGACAGAACCGGACCCCCCGGACCCCCCGGACCCCCCGGCTCAGGCGGACTGGGACGTGGTTTTCCACTCTGCTGGTGCAGCACTTTGGTTCTGGTCCCCGGTGACCGCCCCCCCCCTGCTGCAGCAGCGCTGGTGCATCAGCATCCTGCTGCATCTTTAATTACAGTCATCCTCACTTCTGCTAATTGGCCGTTGATTGTGAGCGTCAACATGCAGCAGGAACCGAACGCCGCTTCATTTGCATGTGAGGATGGAGGCGACGCAGAGACCAGTTGTCATAGAAACTGGAATAGCAGGGAATCCTGTGCTAACCTCACCGTGTCACCGTGTGTGTGTGTTATAAAAAGCCTCCTGATCTACATGCTCGCCGTTGCCATGGCAATCCAGTTGAACATTTTTTTGCAGTACCTGCAGACTGTGTCAACTGCCAGCGGTGGCTCTGAACGACGGACAGCGGAGGGTCCGGTCAGCAGGTCTGCGGTTCGGGTTCAGACCGGTTCAGACTGAACTGTAGAACCTGAGAGTTCTGCTAAAACCCGTTTGGAGTCACAGTGAAGGAGACGCTCCATAGCAACCGAGTCATGATTCTCCTGTTCAGAGCTGATAAAATGTTTCTCAACTTCAAAGTAAAGTTTCTAACTTTCTTTAGTTAACGAGGAAAATCTTCAAATATTTAAACGATTCATTTGGAACAGATTTGTATTCATTCCTTTGATTTTAACAATCACATTTGTGGGAATTTGTTAAACAAACGTTCAACAACTCTCATCTCTAAATACATATTTGGTTGAATGATTATGAAAGAAGAAATCATCACAGTTATACATCCACAATCTTCACTCTTGTTAACTTGCAGGTTGAAGCCGAGTCAGTTTGAGCAGGTGTCCACTAGGTGGCCGGTCCCACAGTCAAGTCTTCATTCACTCCAATGAAAGCCAAGTCTCTAGACTTAATATCTATGAAAACTTCACTGGACGTCAAATTTAAAATTTTGTTTGTTAACATTGTGCTAAATGCAAGAAAAGTTTATTTATAAAAGATTTTAAAAAATCCCAAATGCAGAAGAGAACGACGTCAAACAGGATAGACGTGTTCATAGAGCAGGGATGTCGAACTCAATCGCACAGGGAGCTAAAACCGAAACACGTTAGTCGAGGACCGAACAGGATTATCATTTAGTCAACTAAATTCAACTTTAACAACGTAACCTTTTAACGTAGATATGAATAAAAACAGGCAGGAATATTATTCCAGAATAAATCAACCGAAACCTTAAATAACTTTCAATATTCTTCCATAAAAAATATATTTGTGAAAATTATACAAGTTTAAAATGAACTAAGCTTTAAAAGAATAAAAAAACACAGAAATATCTTTACTTTTATGTCATTTTATCTGAAAAATTACACTTATTAATAACAAAAAGTATTCTAATCTCCAAAAAATATATAAATTATACTTGTATAATTATTAGGATCTGGGCTTAACTTTGACACATGTGAATTAAACCTTAAATAACTTTCAATATTTTACTCTCCAATAAAATATATTTGTCAAAATTATACAAGTAAGAAATAAGTGCAAGATAACATAAAATAACCATAAAATCAAATGATCTGGATGACCGCCGGATAGAATTACTCGGCGGTCATCCAGACTCTGATTCTGAACGGCGTTACCGTCGCAAGCTCACAAAAGTTTGTTATTACATCGACTCTTGATGCGGTTAAGAGTCATGACGGGTTAATAAAGAGGTGATTCTTTCCAGTCTGTCAAGTGAACAAACGTAGACTCCAAACATGAGGAGGACTCGTCCTGGAGGTCCTCAGAGAAGGAACTCCTCCAGAAAGACGAGAAGCACGAACACCGCAGCTGAAGGAACGTCGAGAGACTCGGTTCATCCGTCCTGATGGTCGTCTTCTTTCAAAATAGGAATGTTTCAGAAAGTTAATGCGTAAAGTAATTACCCAGAAGTCTTTGCACATTTGAAAAAAAGAACCAAGAAAAACAGAATGATTTATTTATCAAACTTAGTTCCTCCGTTTTTCTATCTTAGAGCTCGTTTGCTTGAAAGTGTTTTTATAAGTTTCTGGTTTATCGTTAAACGGGTCAAAGGAACTGATGGACCCGTCACTCCCGTCTCCTGGAGGTTTCCTGAAGACACTGAGACTGTGGAACTGATCCTTCATCCTCAGATGTGACCTCTTCGGTTTCAGCAGCAGCTGAATCTTTAATACGTGAACAAGTATGAACACGAGACCATGAAGACCTCAGAGTCTCCAGGACCGTCAGAATGGTTTAACCTGACACGTTTCCTGAAGAACCTCGGATCACGTTCATGTCCTTCTGGACAGTCCAGGACCTTCAACTCTTCAGAAATATTTAGCTTTAGAGTATTTTTGCTCCTCATCAAGGTCTTCCTGTCGTTCCGTCTTTTGTCCTCTGTGTCATTGGTTCCTATCAGAGTTTGACAGATGCTTCAAATGTTCTTCTGGCTCCCCGTCCTGAACTCAGAGCCTTCATCGGTCCTGAATATGAGATCACTCATCGATCTAATCAAGATTGGTTTAATTTAAAGATCTGCTTTGATATTTATCAGGAAAATGTTGGACTGAACCACTAAAATCCACCTTCAAAGATCTGTCGACAGGTCTGGAGCTCCTCCTTCTCGGACTAGAAGAACGGAAAAGAATGCAGCTCCATGCTGGCGAAAGCAGCAGATTTCCTGTGCAAAAGAGCAGCTTTGTGTCTTTGTGCTGCTGAATGAGTCCTTCAGGTAACACTCGGGGGGGGCGCTCCTCTGCAGTGTCTGTTATGCAACACCTCCTCAGGTCGCTCCTCCGCGCTCCTCTGAGACGATCACAAGCAGGAAGCTGGCTTTGGAGATCAGGGTCCGGGGAAGAAGGTGGGATTCTGTTGGGATTATAGCGGGAATGGGGGGTGGGGGTGGATCCTGAAATAACTCGGGGCCACAGTTTTGATCATTTCCTGCTTTTGTCCAGAGCGGAGCGTCTGTCCTCCCACTCCGCCTGAACAATGCTGCTGCTGCTGCGCTCCAGCAGAAACCAGCCGTATACAGTCAATGCCCTCAACCTGTTTGTTCACCAGGGGGGTGTGTGGGAGGGGGGGCTATCAGTAAACGTGAGGCTCTCTCGTGAAAACACATTAAAACTTATTTTAAGGTCCAATGGATGAAGAAAAGTGACAAATTTATGGAAAAAACAAACATGTTCCTCAAAATGGCGACTTTTCCATTAGATCTCCATGGCAACCGTTCAATGATTTAATTGACTTGAATTGAATTAATCTATGTAATTATTAGAAGAATCGATAAACTTTTGAATGTACTTGGCAACATTTTTTGGTTGGCCACGCCCACATTCCTAATATGGTCATATCATGTTACGTGGTTTCGTTTAGCTTGAACCAACGATTCATGTTTTACATTTTCTCGATGTTTTGGAGCAAAAGGGAAGCTCGCTATGCGAACGCCGTTCAGAATCAACAAACTTGAAAAACAACATTTCCCATGATGCTCCAGGAGTAAGGAAATTAGGAAGTGAAAGATCGAAATCCCACGGAGGAGTTTACATTTTTGGAACATCTAAACCTGATTTCTTTTTCTTTAGGAAGATTCAAGATGGCGGCTTCCTCTGGCTGTGGTTGTAGACTTTACCAAACATTTTGTAAAGATTGATTACAGAAAAGTTGTGCGAAAATCGGCAAATTTCACACTGCCACAAAATGGCCGCCAAGCCGTAGACCCTGTAGCCATTCCAGAACAATTTCAAAACTTCCTTTGAGATTCCCGACATGTGTTTTGGTTTTGTTAGCTCAGTGGCCCTGTGGTAGAGTGTCCGCAATGAGACTGGAAGGTCGTGAGTTCAAATCCAGGTCGGGTCATCCCGAAGACAATCCGAATTCTTCCCCTCCCCCCACCGTTAGCCCTCCAAACGGAGTCACAGAAAATTACTGTCTTTAATTCAGACGTTACTCCCACTGAATGACATCATCAATAGTCGCCGGTCAGCTACGTTAGCGTGTAGCTGCTAGCCCTTGGAAATACAAAACAACATTGGTTTTATAATTTAAAAAAGGTCATACTAAAACAATAAGTCATCACTTACATTTAAAGGTAAACTTCTGTTTTTCCGACCACACCTACGGGAAGAAACATGCGGAATAGAGCGACGAGGAACATCATGACGAGAGTTACACCTTCAAAAAACGATTTCCGACACTCCTATAAATTCAAATGCCCTATAACTGGAAGGGTAGGAGGAAGAATTCGGAATCGTCCTAAAATCGGGACTGAGTGGCCCCGCCCCCTGGTGTTCCAAACAGGAAGTGGCTCCAAGAAGCCAAAATCCCAAACGCTTCAATAGAGAAATAAACAGCTGTTATCAGTCATTCTATTGGCTCTGATACTTTTTCTTGATAATCCTCTTTTTTTATGATATTTTTTCTTTTATCACAAGTCATAAACTGACCAATCAGATGCCTCAATAAAAGCATGTGGTACCCGCTGGCCCCACCTTGAACATTTAAAACGTTAGATTAAACCCTGAGCCCGCTTGCAGTGTAAGAGGTTTGGCTTTCCAACAAGCTCACTCCTGATTGGCAGGAGTGGTTGCCATAGAAACTATGAGACTCAAACCAATCACTGCTCACTAATGTATTCTGGTTCCAACATGGCGACGTCCGTACTGCAGCTGAATCGACTTCATTTGGCTGGAACTGAGAGTAATCCATTTTCTATGGATGACGTCACTTTGTCCATCTCTGTATACTGTCGATGGTTTTTACTCTGCTGAAGGTTCCGCCTCCACTACAGTTTTTATTCTGTAACCAAAAGTTTAAAAAGTTTCAGGTTTTGAATAAAGACGTAACTTTTATAAGTTTACATCCCCAGAATTCAGGAGAAAAGTCTCCCAGAAGAAGGAAACGGACAGCTGGACGCTGAGGAGCGCCCCCTCCAGGACTTCAGACGACTCAAACATTTCCTGTTTAATCCGCTTGTTTTGAGCGGCGCTGCTTGATGGAGGTTCTGCTTTGGTGGAACCAGAGTCCACACATTTCCTGAAGTCAGAGAAAGGTCTGGGTTCTGGGTCTCACAGTGTTTAGTAGAACGGAGGCGGGAAACGCAGCAGAACTGTGAAGCTGCTGTCTTCATCAGAGGTTCTGATCTGGTTCTGATAGATCTCCTCTGCTAGAGACTAACTTCATTTCTGCAGCTTCGTTGGAGATGTAGGAGCATCTGGGCTCCGTCACAAACATGATCGATTTCATCCGTTCCCGTCAGAGTGGAACATCTGTCCTCCTTCAGGGTTTCTCTGATCCTCAGAACAGGTTTTAGTCTTTATCCTTTAGCTACCAAAAAGAAAAAAAATCACTCAAAATTGTATTTTTTTCTGCTGCTTGTTCCGTTGGTACGGAGCCCCTAAAGGGACATCGAGTAAAAAAAAAAAAATGAAGAAAAAAACTTTTTTTTCCTAAAAAGACATAGGTGCTCCATAAAAAAATCAAAGTTAAAAAAATGTTTTTTATCATTTTTTGAAAAAAAGAATGTTCTGGTTACTAACTGGTGCATCCAGATAGTAACTATAATGGATTAGATTTTATCTGCGCTTTTCAGGACACTCAAAGCGCTTACATTGTGCATCCATTATTCATTCACACCTCATTCATACTTGGTGACGGTAAGCTACTATTGTAGCCACAGCTGCCCTGGGGCAGGCTGACAGAGGCGTGGCTGCCAGTACGCGCCTACGGCCCCTCTGACCATCACCGGAACATCCATACGCATTCACACACCAGTGGAGCCACACTGGAGGCAAGTTGGGTTAAGTGCCTTGCCCAAGGACACAACGACACTTGGCTGGCGGGAGCCGGAATCGAACCGCCTATCCTTCGATCATTGGCCGACCCGCTCTACCGCCTGAGCCACTGTCGCCCTGTTTTTCTAAAAATTAAAGTAGATTCTAGTTACTATCTGATGCGCACCAGTTACTATACAAACATTTTTTTACTTCAATTTTTGGGGAAAAAAGGAAAATCTGGTTAGTAACTGTTGTTCACCAGATAGTAAATAAAAAAAATCTAAATATTGAAGGTAATAAAAAAAATACTAGTCACTAACTGATGCACACCAGATAGTAACTGGTGCAGACTAATTTCTATCCAGTATTTTTTTTATTTCTATTTTTAGAAAAAAAAGTTCTGGTTAGTTACGGGTGTTCACCAGAAAGCAACTGAAAACGTTTTTTTTTTTTTTTTTTCCAAAAAATGAAGTAAAAAAAAAAAAAAACAGTAAAAATTATAATTACTATCTGGTGTGCATCAGTTAGTGACCAGAATTTGTTTTTGCTTTATTTTTTTCCTCTTCAATGTCCCTCTAGGGGCTCCATACCTTTGGTAGTAATACACACAATCAACATTTTGTAAAACATGATTTCTTAATCTTCACCAGCATCTGGTTGAGCCGGCAGTTAAAGGGTTAAAGAATCAAATCTTTGAGATTCCCCTCAAACCTTTTGGAGATCTTCCCAACAAGTGTTAGTACAAAGGCTGGCGTGTCTCTTCTGGACGTCTCGCTCTCGATAATGAATCTCTGGGTGTTTGATTCAGCGCTGAGTGAGATTCGTGGATCTGGTTATTCTGCCTGAGACTGTAATTATTCCTGACAGTTAAACGTGATGAGAAGCAGAGACGGCCTCCACTGTCCTCTTTTATAATTCAGAGAGACTGAATGTTCTTCTGTAGTGAGAAAAGCCGTTCCAGCTGATCACAGTCTGCCGCTTCACACATCCAGAGATCCGAATAAAACCTCCTGATCTGACGAGCAGCCGGTTAACACCCGACCCCAGTCTTCCCGCTGTCGCATTCATGCAGCAGAGAAGGTCCAAATCGAGGAGGAACCTGGAAGGTGAGGGTGGTCCAGGTCCGTGTGAGTCCAGGTGAGCACAGGTGTGTCTTGGAGTACGGCCACCTCAAGGTCTGTCATTTTGAAGGATCCAAAATTGACACTCGCCAGCAGCGAGCATTTCTCCTCTTTGGCGAGTAAAAGTTAGAGAGTTATTCGCCACAGTAAATGTTTGAAACTAATTATGTTTATTAGCTCTCATTGGGTAATTTCTTTTTACCTCTCCACTTCCTGTGTCTGCACAGACGGTAAACAAACGCTCACGAGACACGCCGCGGTCACTTCCACTAATCGACTGTGTAACGTTTAGTTTTAGCGGATGAAGCCGCAGAATTTTTAACGGGCGCCGGTCAGAACTGGAAGAAGTTTATTAAAAAGTGTTGATTTGGTGACCACGATGTAGCATTAGCACGATGCGCGTACAGAACTTCTACTGAAACTATCGACGTGTCGTTACAACAGCTGAATGTTTGGGGGCAGTATTGCTCACCCAACCGGTCCACAGGGGGCGGTACAACATCTGCGTTTTCTCCAGTGAATTCATAAGTGCGTCTGCTTTACTGCTCAGAAGGAGATGTGCTTCAGAATGAGGAACAAACGGGAATCAGGAGGTTGAAACTTCCTGTTTTAGTCAGGAAACAGCCAGAAAATCTTAATTAAATGTTTTGAACACAAAATGTTGTTCAGGTTTATCTGAAATTTTCCATCGATCTGTTGGGAGAACTCTGAGTTTCTCTGATTTTACAGAAGATTTCTGAGGTATTAAAATGTCAAAGTCTTGATTTGTGATGGTTTTCTGAAGTCCCTGCTCTGCTTTAAGAACATTGAGAGACAATAACTGTCAAAGTCAGTTTAGCTTCTTAGACAACAAGCATGACGACTGGGTCTGAGAGCAGAGATACTTCATTAGTGTCTGTGGGCTCCCTGATTAGATGAAATGAAAACATTTTCATTCATCAACAGCAAATGTTCTATTAATGTGGTTCAAAGATCTACACAGAAGCTTTTCTAAATGACACTGAAACAGACCAGTAAAGATGAAAAGATTCAGATCATTGAATAAACTCTGAAGATGAATTCTCCAGGATTATCTGAAACCTGAACTGTTTTAAAAGAACACGAAGAAATGGTTTAAATGTGGGTTCACAGAGAGGTTTGATGATGGAGATTGAACATGTAAAAGTATGAAGGAGAACGTTTCGGTAACCAGAGTGATGGGAAAGTTAGTTTATACTGCTCCAAAAACTCCTGTTTTCATCAGGATCTGAAGTTCAGGGAGTTTAGTGACCAGCATCTAAAAACTTCTCAAGAGTTGATGAAAGGACTAGAGAGGCGACTAGATCGACTCGTTTGATCAGATTTATTTTGAAATCAGATTAACATCTGGATTAACATCAACGTTATCATCCATTTTTATGCAGAAACAGAAAACAGAAAATATTTCTGGATGTTTTCAGAACTTTCTTTGGTTCTCAACAAAAACTGATTTTTTCCACTGAAAAAATCTTACGTTGGACGTAGAAGTCAAAGAAATGGCTCTCTTTATTTAAAAAAAACGAAGCATATATATATATATACGGGTATATGCAATTTTTTTTAATTAGAATCGTTTTTTTTACCACATGTTTTATTCATTTTAACAAACAAATTTGTTGTTGTAAAACTTTTAGTGTTTTCTAAAAACTGAAGTTCAAATTCCTTTCATAATTGTGTTTATAAGATGAATATTTGATTAAAAACATTAAATTTAAGGAGAGTTGACGCTGAGTGAGCAGCTGTAAAAGAGAATCCATCAATGGACATTTAAACTAAGGCGGGGTATTGATAATAATTTCCAGAATCGATTTGATCCCAATTTTTTCTTTATTCTTTTGATTGAATTTAATTTAGAGTTTACACATTTATACACATTTGTTGAGAAACACATTAATAATCTAAATATGTTTTGAATGTAATTATATTAATCTGATCCAGTTCACATACTGTAAAATGTAGATTGTTAATATCATACAGAGTTACATGGATTCTCTAACAGAGAAGCACCAACGATTGTTCTGCTTCTCCTGGAGGACGTTTCAGTTTGGACACTAGGTGGCGATCACGCTATAGCATTACACCTTATTACAGAAGAAGAAGAAAGTATGAATAATACTGTGCTTTAGATCAAAAATGGTTACCGAGTGTCAACTGAGCGTTAGCATTAGCTGTCTTATGGGAAATCCCATTATACATTAGCATGAAGCTAGCGGACGTTAGCTTTATGTGCAAAATTGATTTTATATTTTATGAATTGATTATTGATTTATTAAGCTTTAATCGATTCCACCCGATTTTATCAACCCAGCCCTAATTTAAACGATCAACCGGTGAGACTAACTCGTGCTGCCTTAAGAAAACAGTGTCATTAATAATCATCAGGATCCATGAACGTTATAATAATGAGGAGCAGTCTAATTTGTTCAGGTTTTGTTCATTTTGACAACTTTATTTTTTTATGTCAAAAATGAGCAGAAGCCATTTTAATTTGATATGTGATGACATTGATGTCGATACTGTGATTGATCAGATCAATCATCTCCTGATCATTTCAGTGCATAGTTAACTGTTTGAACATTATTCGATTATTATAAAGCAGATCAGTTTCCATTCTAACAGAAGAGTCCAAATCCAGGACTTGGTGGAATGACCTGATTCAGGTGATCAGGAGCAGGTACGGCTAAGATGAAGCAGAGCAAGGCCTTAAGGCCTGGATTTGGACGGTCCTGAACTGTGAGATTGGAAGAGACTTAAAATGAACTAAGGAAAGAATTTAACGTTAAGATGTGAGTTCAAATCGATGGAACTGCTCAACAAATGTTTCCATAAGGACATAAGATAAAATAGTAACGACTGAAACAGTAAAACTCCTACAAAGTGAAGTTTGGCAGTGACGAGACTCACCTTTTGTCAGCAGTCCCATCAAACTTTTCCACTGGCCTTTACTGATCTGATGCTTCTCTTCTGGGCCCGGTTTGGATGGTTCCTCTGAGTCCAGTGCTGTCCGGCTCTGCTTTAGTCTCTTCCAGGGTCAATGAATGGTTTTGGTGTGAATATTAGTCACAGCGCTGACGTGGGACGGGTTGACGGGGGGATGACTGCCCTTATGGACCATGAGGTTTTTATGAGGGACGCTTTAAGCTCCTCTCGGAGAACGGCAACGGTTGACTTCAAGCGAGAAGTATGAAAACTGAGGTGGATGTGTGGAGATCCGGCAGGGGATGGAGAGGTCTCAGAGTTTCAGATTGTGGAAGCTGCCCTGCCCATCCTGTGCAGAGGGAGGAAAAGCAGGAGGAAGATAGGAAGGAGGTGGGTGGGGGGTGGAGGGGAGCGGGGCGTGGAGGGAGGAGGGGAAGAAAAAAAAGTCATTCTGGTGAATGTGGAGCTGGATCAGGTGAAACGGCACAGCTTTTTAGGTTCAGAAGCTCAATGTGAGGAAATCAGTTCAGCTTCACCTTTAAAATGAAAGCAGGAACATCATATTTGGTGCTGGGAATCGATGGGTCGAGGGGTAAACTGGACAGGTGGTGGGAGGTTCGGATAAGGACTCAAACTGCCTCCTTCAGGTAAATGAAGGAGATGGTGTCAAAGCTAATTAACGTTGAGGGTTTAAATGAATCTGTGTTGAGAAGAAACTTGTAGCTCTAATAAGCTCCACATTCAAAAAGTTCTGTTTAATTATCCACCAAATAAGTTTACTCGTAAAAGTTCAAAAAGTTGGAAAAAAAGTCGTCTTTAAGACGATCTTATTAGCATACGGTGACGTACTGACGCTAATTACGGATAGCATGCTAACCATAAGATCAGTGTGCGTCCGCAGCGACACAGAAAATACTGGAGACAAGAACTTAAGAATAAGGACTTGATAATGATTAGGAGAACTTCCCGTGACTCACACTTCCTGCATCCTGTCTCAGTTACCAAGGAAACGGATGTTTGGCAGGAAAAATCGGAGAAGCTGGAAAGTACTGATAACGCACTCACGTACACAAACACAGTTAAATATGCACATTGTGAGTGGAGTAGGACCAATTCCTCGGCTAAAACATCTGACACCCAAAGAGAGGACCAGAGTCCCCGCAAAGCACAAAAACACACGCACAGTCCCCACAAAGACCGATAGACAAGAACACTGGATCTGTCAAGTGTTTTATGTTTAACAACCCAAATGTCCTGCAAACTGAATATTTTGTCAGTCAGTCGATGAAAACAATTGTAGAAACACTTTTTGTTAAAGAAAAGAGAACAATAAACATTCTTTATTTATTATAAATATATTGAAATTTAGACTTTTCATGAACCAACACTAAACACAGAGCAGCGTCTTCATGTTCCTGTCTACACACACATAAGAGAAAACTCTAAAATCCAACTTTGACCTGAACTGCTGTCCCCACAAAGCACAAAAACACACGCACAGTCCCCACAAAGTCTGATAAACAAGAACACTGGATCTGTCAAGTTTCTTAAGTTTAACAGCTCAAATGTCCCTAAAACTGAATATTTTGTTAGTCAGTCGATAAAAACAATTGTAGAAACGCTTTTTACTAAAGAAAACAGAACAATAAACATTCTTTATATACCATAAATATGTTGAAGCTTAAAGTTTTCATGAACCAACGGTGAACAGCTGTGTGTTCATGTTCCTGTCTGTACACACAGACGAGAACACACTGAAATCCGACTTTGACCTGAACTACTGTTCCCACAATGCACACAACCCAACCACCGCAAACACAGGTGTAAAAGGACACACACAGTGCGATTAGTGCGGTAGTGCTATGTTATGTAATTCATATATTATGCAGCCCACATGCATTAAAGGAACTTTTATCTGTGAGATATGTCTAAACGGCCCTTTGGTGTTGGTGCGATGACGCACTGGCAGCAGCATTATTTAAGGCCGGAAGCAAACACTCAGCTCTGAACGAACAACGGAGCCCAGCTTGAGAGGAACGAGAGACGGCAGCTTAACACACTGGAGATCAAACATGAGCGAATGCTGCTTTACCCTAAAGACTTTTTTAAGCAGCACAACTTCCGTCATCAGTTTCTAACCTGTAGTTCTGTTTCTACTCATAGAGAGAAACGCGTTCAGCATCACAAAGATGTATTTGACAAAAACATTTTAGAACAAAAATGCTGCAGCTGTCAGTGGAGTACTCAGCCTACATGATCTGTCTTGTGGTTAATATATATAGTCTATATACAGGTACATTACAAATTAATACTAATATCATTATTAATTATTGGTTAAATACTGTATATCTTCCTTTTGTAGCCAGTCTCCAGTAAAGGTCGGGTCTAACAGGTTAGTTTAGACACGGGACTTCATTAGGACACGGTAAGAATCGCAGTCCTACTTCCTTAAATGGTAACCAAACCCTAAATCAACTTTTTTGTCTGTTGACCTCTATAAATGAGGTTCTAAATGTGCTGTCTGTTGCCATAATTTTCACAATTTAAAATAAACTTGTTTAATTCCTGAGATTACAGTTATGAACCGTCTGTGTGCTGCCCCCTACAGGTTGAAACGAGGTACTGCAGTTGATTTTTGTGATTGGTCAACTGGTGTAAGTTCCACGTCATTTCAGAAGTTTCACGTCATCCTCCTCTGCAGCTCCAGGACAAAAGCCCCGCCCATCTTTGGTTCTGTAACGGTCAGTTGTTATCATGCTAGCTTAAGGATGGCTAGCAGCTGTTTTGCCCTCAGTTGCTAAAAATCTACCGACTTGTACAACTTTCCAGTGGACTTGGAAGTTAAGGAACAGAAGTTTAGGGAATCCAGCAAATTCCATCCTGATGATGGATTTGCAATGAACGTTTCATTTTGAATTGTTAGCTAACTACGTTAGCCTTTATTAGCTATGATGCTAGCATCTACACGGGTCCCCTTCAGTCTGGCCCATGAGTGCCCGCCTCCGGAGAAGCTAGAGGAGAAAAATCTATAACCATTAGAATAGAATAGAATAGAAAATACTTTATTAATCCCTTTGGAGGTCCTCAGGGAAATTCAGGAAATTATAGAAAGTTCTGTGGAGATGCTGGCATCACTTTTCTCGGTACCACTCTCCTTATTGAAGACGTTACATTACCTTAAGCTAACCTCACAGATCCAAACCACGCCTCCCTCGCTCAGCCCACCCCCTTTTATTTAGCCTTTTTCAAATCTGGGCTGAGAGTGGAGTCATTGTCCAACTGTCCTGTTGAGTTACCCTTCAACTATGTTTTGTTTTGTTTTGGCAAACTTTCTCGTAAAGTTACATCGCATTGATGGGAAAAAAGAAAACGAGGACCCTTTCACCCAGAATTCAAGATTAATACTTTTTAAGGCCTCATTTTAGTTAAATGAAATCGACTTTTTAAGGAGCCGAGGTCACCCTGAAGTAAGGTGAGTACTGGCTTTTCACAAATGCTGCACGCACGGGGTGTGCATGTGATAGGATGTCCACACAAACTACATTCTGATTGGCTAATTCAGTCGGGCTGCAGCTAGGAGCGTGCACGTATCGGATTCTTGTTCAGTTGAAGTCACATCCCTGCACCTCACCTTACTTCCCGCTATGTTCACTACCACTTGTTGCCCGCAGCATACCCATAGATAAAATGTGCATGAGCAGTTTAGGACTTATTTCCTGTGTGCCCCCGTTCAGGTTTGACCATTTTCTGTAATCAGTATCCACCCTTAAGGACAGTCGGGACAAACTCTTACTATAAAAATCACAGATGCCGAGTTTTCCGGCACCTTTTGGCCGTAGGACCAAGTAGGGCAAAGTTTTAAAGTGTCTCGTTAGGGTTGAGCACTTGGCAGGCAAGAGCAGCCTAAAAATAATCTTCTGCACATTGAGAAAAAAACAATAGAAAAGCAGCAAACTGTCACTTCTAATGTTCCAAACTGACAAACATTTGGTAAAAAGTTTACCAGGAAAGAAAGAACGGTTTAAAAATGCTTGTATGGTTTGAAAAGATGAATTTGTAGGATGGAATTCATGTTGAACAGCTCCTCTCTTCACATGTATCACTGAATATAAAGCATCCATCCTGGCAGGACTCCTGTACGCTTTAGATTCTCTCACAGCAGAAACAAGCCTGAACACTTGTAGTCAAATCATCAAAGATACATGTCATTGTTGAGTGTGAACAGGATGTGAGAGTGCTGTCTTGGAAATGTAGCTCCCCTAGCCGTCTCCATGGTAACCAATGGCAGGAGCTGATAATCCTCACTGTACTCTCTCCCTCTGACAAACACTTTATCTTGTCAAGTTTCTCACACTGCTGGGAGACCTCAGACTGCACAGAATCTGTTCAGCTCCATTCTGCTCTGATTCACTCTGAATCACTGGTCATTAGGTATTTCAGGGTCTCAGCCGTTTACCAGCGACGGAGGAGGTGAAGCTGGTTAGTTCCAATCGGGTTTCAGACCAAAAATGGTTCATTTATTATCGTCCGGAGGGACCAGGATGCAGACCCGACAAAGCCCCAGAGAGAACGAGGAGTTCCTCAGCAGATGATCCAGTAAAGCCCTTCTCCCAGCTCCATGAGTCCGTCTCAACACATTTCAGGATGAGACGTACGGACATGTGACATCTCCGTGTCCGGAAACCCCGATCCTTTGGACGGGAATTTCTGGATTGGTCGGTTCAACTGTTCAAACATTCTGATGTTCTAATGGACATAGAAATACTCATAGATGAGAGCAGAGTCCTGATAGTACACCTAAACCACCTGATGAGGTGTCTGCAGCTCACCACTCCCCCAGAGGACGGAGCAGTTCCAACATCCAGGTGTGTGACAACTATCGATGCCTTTACCACCTTTAGGAATAATAATCTTCATTACTGTAATAATCTCAATAATCTTAATCCCTACTGTGTCGGTAAAACATTATTTCTTTTATGGAATCTGACATCATTTTCCAGTCAGATATAACTTAAACTTAAAACCACTTTACACCACATCTACTTATAAAAGGTTTTCTTTCTCTTCTTTAAATGTTCACATTTCAAACAGAACATTAAGGAAAGTGAAAACAGTTGATTCAGTCTTACTTTTACGCTGCTGACGATGAAGGACCTTGACGCCGTTGGTTCTCTAAACACAGCTGTCAGTCTCGTTAACACATTTGCTTCTCCAGTGAACGACCGGAGACCTTCAGAAACTCCTGCACCTTTTCGGAGGCTTTCCTAATGACGTGGAAGTGGGAGAAGTGTGAGCAGAGCTCTTCACAGATACTCAGGCTGACCGTAGGAGGATTTAAGGTGGTTCTGATTCTCTGGTCGCCTCCAGACCACCGCTGAGGGTCACAGATCCACAATCTTCAGGAGAAACAAGAACTCTTCAGCTGCAGTTTCTCTCACTCCTGAGGTTAAGATCAGGAAACACGGAGGACTTTTTTCAACCAGGTAAAGAAGTTCAGACGTGACCATAAACCTGAACAGTTTTTTTAAGATCCTCACAAAAATAGACTCACGATGTAACCCAGAAACGTGTTAGCCATCCATCAAAACGCCGACAGCTAACCTCAACGTATTTAGGGCAAACGTTCTGCGCACATGAGCACAACACAACCATTCATCTTCTTTGGTTGTTGTCATGACGAACAAACATCGACCAAACCCCCAGAGAAGCTCCTCGCTGTTCCCTCCATAATTGCACCAAAAACTCGTCAGTCACAAACTGAGATGATAAATTTCTGCTTCATGGTTCGCTGATCAAAGCTGTATTTTTAGACCTGATTCTGCCTCTGATGGCTCTTTTTTAAACCTAAAGTTTAGGGGATTCTTACCATCCTCAGTGTTTCTACGTTTTTGACCCTGCAGTAGAGTATTCCCGCCAAAATCCTGAACAGGTTCAGATTCACAACTGAAACCAGAATCCAGATCTGCTGCTCGTTAACGCAGAAACTTTCATTCCCAGCTGCTGACTGAGGAGCTTTATGTTGAGGGAAGTCTTTAGCCCGGTGCGCAATGACCCCCTAAAGTGGGATTTGAACCCTCAACCTGGCAGATCGCTCAGAACACAGCTCATCCCCACGGTCCAGCCCAAACCTCGATCTCTGGTTCAGGGTTTTTTTGCAAAACTA
The DNA here is from genome assembly GCF_002922805.2 of Oryzias melastigma. Classification (NCBI taxonomy): domain Eukaryota; kingdom Metazoa; phylum Chordata; class Actinopteri; order Beloniformes; family Adrianichthyidae; genus Oryzias; species Oryzias melastigma. The sequence continues at coordinate 22,223,789 of NC_050534.1, read as the reverse complement.
CAAAAAAACAAAAATCCAAGAAAAGAATTTCTTAAATTTGATAATAAGTCATAAAGAAAAACTTTTCAGTTTCCTAAACCTGCTGTAGTCTCACACAACACGCTGTTGACACTCTCAGTGCAAACATGCAAACATTCATTCACTTTCCCCACGATCCGGTTTAAGGTGTGAACGTACGGTCCAGTCAGAACCGAGAACTGTGCCACTAGATGTTTTTATCTAAGAAATGAAAGCATTTGGAAAGTTATTTTTTGTAGCTGTTTTATTTATTTATCGTATTTTCTGCACTATGAGACTCACTTATAAGAAGACATTGGGTCTCGTATGTGGATTCATTCTGGTTGTTTATTGACCACAAAGTGATTTTCTCTGTTGGCAGATTCTTAGCTGATCTAAAGGAAATGTTTTACATTTTGAGAGTTTTAGACGTGTTTGTCGTGGTCTGTCTCTGCAGAGTAAAGAAAATTCCTTCTTTTGTGCAAATGTTTATTTACATTCACAGAAATGGGAGAAAGTTTGGGTTTATAAGAACAGCCTGTGCTTTGGCTCCTCCCTCTCTCTACCTGGAGGAGGAGCCAGCACCGCTGTGCCCATGAGCAATGTGGTTGATGGTCTTAAACTGACAGATTAATTGCTGATAAAATTGGCACTTTTAATCCTTGTTCCCAGATTTAGTCAGGTTCACCTGTTCAGATTACCCATCAGTTTAGGCTCCATAAATGATTTCATGAAACCGTTTTCATAAAAGGATTTCTGATCTGGTTCCTGTTTTCAGACTCCGTGGAAATCTAAAGGGTTTCAACCCCAAAGAACTGCAGTGGTTGTTGCCAGCACAGCAGTTTAACCTCTGGACATACACGCCGCCTCACACTTCAATCGTTACCATGGCAACCAAGTGATGGTAAAGAGAGCCGGCGCTTGCTAAGAAAAAAAAGGGGGGGGGGGGTCTACTTCCTGCTCCTTTTTGAAGAGTTGCATTTTTGGGGGTTGATTGAGTCTTTAGATAGTTGGTCTGAAATCACGGCCTACACACTGCTGAGGTTACATAACACAACGGTGGAGCGAAGATGGAAACAGGAAGAGGGAAAATAAAAAAGGATGAAGGTTTGGGAGGAGAGAATGAAATGATTTCATGGAGGTGAATAGATAGAAACGACAGAGGAGAGAGATGAATGAAGGAGGAAAAGAAGGAAAGGAGGACATGAATAAAGCAACAGAGACAAAACCAGAGGAGGACACGGAGGAAAGACAGAAAATAAAGAAACTAAAGAGAAAAAAATGAAAAGAGAATACAGCAGAAGAGGAGAAGAGAAGAAACGAAAGATCTGAGGAATTCAACGAGGAAAACGAACGGAGGGAAAGGTGAGAGGTTATAGAAGGAGGTCGGAGAGGAGGCTGGAGGAGAAAGGAGGACAGAGAGGAGGAGAAACTAGAGGAGAAGAGGAGACACTAGAGCAGAAATGAGGAGAAATTGGAGGAGAAATAAGGAGATACTAGAGGAGAAACTAGAGGAGAAATGAAGAGAAACTGGAGGAGAAATTGGAGGAGAAACTGGAGGAGAAATGAGGAGAAACTGGAGGAGAAATGAGGACAAACTAGAGGAGAAATGAGGAGAAACTGGAGGAGAAATGAGGAGAAACTAGAGGAGAAATGAGGAGAAACTAGAGGAGAAGAGGAGAAATTAGAGGAGGAGATGAGGAGAAACTAGAGGAGAAATGAGGAGAAACTAGAGGAGAAATGAGGAGAAACTAGAGGAGAAATGAGGAGAAAAGAGGAGAAACTAGAGGAGAAATGAGGAGAAACTAGAGGAGAAATGATGAAAACTGGAGGGGAAACGAGGAGAAACTAGAGGAGAAATGAGGAGAAACTAGAGGAGAAATGATGAAAACTGGAGGAGAAACGAGGAGAAACTAGAGGAGAAATGAGGAGAAACTGGAGGAGAAATGAGGAGAAACTGGAGGAGAAACGAGGAGAAACTAGAGGAGAAATGAGGAGAAATTAGAGGAGGAGATGGGGAGAAATGAGGAGAAACTAGAGGAGAGGAGGAGAAACTAGAGGAGAAATGAGGAGAAACTAGAGGAGAGGAGGAGAAACTAGAGGAGAAATGAGGAGAAACTAGAGGAGGAGAGGAGGAGAAACTAGAGGAGAAATGAGGAGAAACTAGAGGAGAAATGAGGAGAAACTGGAGGAGAAATGAGGAGAAACTGGAGGAGGAGATGAAATGGAAGGAAAGAAGACTTTCAAGTTCAAGAGCGACTGAAGGAGGCTGACGCTCAGGAACCTGAACGCCAACACACACCAGGAATATCAACACAACACTGACACAGTCTAACACACACATGAACACACACACACAGACTGGCAGGTACATCAACACAACACTTGAACACATTAACAGATTAACACAAACATGAACACACACTGACAAACTCAGATACACATTTTAATGCACACAAATTAACACACACATACTGACACAAACTCACACATTGCCACACTCATAGACACAAATGCACACTGACACACACCCCCACACGCACCTACACCCACTGTGACACACACAAACACACAAATGCACACCGACACACATCGACACACACTGACACACACACCCACGCACACCTGCACACACACACTGACACACAGGGACAGAGCGATCTGCAGAGACTCACCCTGAAGACCAGGATCTGGTTCTCCATGATGATCAACTAAAGGTGAGGAGTGATGGAGAGAAGCAGAAAGAGATGATGGAGAACTAAGAGGAAGAGGAGGAGGAGGATCTAGAGACGAAGAGGGAGAGAGGCAGGATGAGTGGAGGGCTGGTAGGTTCAGCCCACACATTGCCAGCATGACACACACTCGCTGCATGGCCCTGTGTGTGTGTGTACGTGCGCGGGAGTGTGCACGCCGTCTCCCACTCCAATGCGTGGGTTAGAAAACACACCTCTCTCTCTTTTTTTACCCGCTCGCTCGCTGTGCGCGGGGAGAGAGAGGGGCGAGCGGCGTGGGTGTGGAGGAGCGGCCCCGTCGCCATGGAAACGATGTGATCTGGAAAAAAAGGGAAGGATTCAGCATCCCTCATCAGCTGCAGCAGCGCTTTATGTAACAGAAGATGAACAACTCCAAGGGTTCTTTCCACCGGCGCACGTGGAGCGCGTCACGTGACTCCGCTGCTCGCCGCGCCGCCACCTTCCACCCGGATCTGAGGAGAACCTCTCTGCCCGACTGAGGAGGGACTTCCTGCAGCCGCAGATTCCACAGGTTTGAGGAGGTTCCTTCACCTGCTGCAGGCTGGACCGGACATGCAGCATGAACCCAGCAGAGGGCGCTGCAGGGCGGAAACTTTAGGAGAACTAAAGTTTCCCATCCTCCCTAAACGCAGCAGTTGATTGAGCAGGTCCTCCAGTCAGAGCGCTGCGGCTGGAGGTGAACTGCAGGATTACAAAGTTCACCTTCCTGCAGACTCCCAGACAGAGGCAAGAGTCATGTGACTCCAGGTGATGTCACCTGACGGCAAAACCTTTCACTCCTGCTGATTTTTTTTTTTTTTTTTTTTTTT
>NC_050534.1:22199461-22220213 GCF_002922805.2 Oryzias melastigma | reverse complement strand
TACAAATGTCCATATTCAGTTTTATATTATTTAACAATAGGTAACAGAAAACACCACAAGTACAGTGCAACTGGCACAACAACATCAACAAACCAGGGGGTTACAATATATATGTGTAAACTTAAAAAAAAGAAAAAAAAATTAAAAAACATGCAGTTCCTTTAAAATATGAAATGTTCTTGAAGCCTTCAGAGTTTGCATGTGTTCTATTGTTTTATAATATGATTTAAGGTCCAGATAGAATAAATTAAAATAGGGTTGTGAATTTGACCATTTACATTTGTGAAGATGGAATTTCCCAAAAATAATAAACAATTGAATAGCAAAATTAACATTCTTGGATAAACCATATGAATCAAAATACAACATGACATCAAAAATATTAATTCTTATATTAACATTCAGTTTTGTTATTATAAAGTCTTCAACATCACACCAAAATTTTCTGGCATAAAAGCAATGAAAGAATAAATGAAAAATTGTCTCTCTACTCGAGTGACAAAAAACACAAGACTCATCAATGTTAATTTTAAATCTTCTTAATGTATCTTTGACTGGATATATTTGATGTAATATTTTATATGAAACTTCTTTTAATTTATTTTGAATGCAGTATTTGTAGATAGTGGTATTTGCTTTTTCCCAGTTTAAGCGCTCCATGGTTGAATACCAAAAAAACTTTGCAGCAGAAGGAACTGAACAAGAAATTTGACTTCGGATATATTTGTTGGTGCATCTTTTCTTTGTAATTTCTACTTCTCCAATAAAAACGTGGTTAATTTCAGCAGTATAATTAGTGTATGGTAAATGTTTTAGAAGCTGAAGTGAACCTGCGGGAATTGCATCAAAAACAACTGCGTACTCTCTAGGTGTCACTGGAAAGCTAAATCTCTGGAGGAATTCTGCATATGACATGAGCAATCCTTCTTGGTTCAGTAATTGACCAACTAACAAAATTCCTCTATCAAACCATGGATGACAAAACAGGGATTTATTTTTGTAAAGGATTTCTTTGTTATTCCAAATAAAATATCAGTGTGGGCTAAAGTTGTGTTTATAAATCAACATCCAAGATAAAAGAGCTTGCTTATGGAATTCAGCTAATTTTAAGGGAATTTTAGAAACAGAAAAATTACACTTGAGTAGAAAATGAATGCCACCAAGATTATTAAACAAAAATGCCGGGAAAGCATTCCAGATGCTGTCATTATTTTTCAAAAATTCTATAATCCATTTAATTTTAAAGGAATTGTTGATGGTAGTGAAGTCGAGCACCTCTAAACCGCCTTGATCTCTACAACCAGTAATAACATTTTTCTTAAGAAAATGGGGCTTTTTCCTCCAAATATAGTCATACAGGATTTTATCTAATTGATTAATTGTATTTTTTGGAATATCAAGTGATAGAGCAACATATACAGATCTTGATATGCCTTCTGCCTTTGATATCAACACTCTACCAAATAAAGACAAATCTCTCATCAACCATGAGTTTAATTTAGCTTGAGTTTTTATATAATTGGATCAAAATTTAATTTGTGACGTTCCTCTTTATCTTTACAAATAACAATTCCAAGATAGGTTACTTTTTCACTAACTGGTATCCCTTCAAAACTACATAGATTACAATTTTTTTCACTCACTCCTGCTGATGCAGCGTTCACTCCGGGTTCAAACCGCACGTTCAAGAGAATAAACTCTTGTGTTTAAAGGTCACTTCCACTGACTGTATATGAGAACTGGACTGAGAAGCCCCTCCCCTTTCAACGAGGAAGTGCCATAGTCTTCAATAGAAAAATAAGCAGCTGTTCTCAGTCATTCTATTGGTCAGAATAACTCATAAAGTAGGTGGTCTTTCAGTGGAAGGGGCGTGGCCTTCCAACAAGCTCACTGCTGATTGGAGGGAGCAGTTCTCATACAGATGTAGTAGACTCCATTTTGTTGGAATCATTTTCTATGGATGACATCACACTCACTCGGTCCAGTTCGCTTATACAGTTAATGGTCACTTTACGAGTTCGAAGTCAGTTTTCAGGCTCTATGTACAAAACGTGTCCATTGAACGCGCCTTAAAAGTTAAAACAGCTGAACTCTGACCAATCAGGGACTTGATAGTGACATTCGAGTAACGTCCCTTACAAAACATGGAAGAGCAAAACGTTTGACAATGTTGAAATGTTATTTTAGGTGTTTGATTGACAGATACTCCCAAGCCCACTGTCAGTGGAAGGGGCGTGGCCTTCCAACAAGCTCACTCCTGATTGGAGAAAGTAGTTCTCATAGAGATGCAGACTCAGACCGACTCGTTTCAGGGGAAAACGGCGACTCAATCGACTAAATTTGTTGAAATCCTTTCTATGGATGACATCACACTCACTTAGTCCAGTTCACTTTTACAGTCAATGGTCGCTTTGAAAGTTTGAAGTCAGTTTTCTGGATCTATGTACAAAACGTGTCCATTGAACGCGCGTTAAAAGTTAAAACAGCTGAACTTTGACCAATCGGGGACTCGGATTTGGTTGTGACCTTCAAGTGACGCTGATTAAAAATGATGGAAGAACAAATCGTTTGAACATTGATCATGAAGGAGAAATTAACAGTTGCTGTTTGTGGCTGGAATTCAAGTCTTTATATATCAGAATAGAGCTGAGAAGGGAAAATCCTGGAGCAAAAATCACCAGATTTACACCGTTTGACATTTCACTGAACCTTTTCAGCTGCAGGTACATGTGCTGGTATCAGGTCCTGAAGGTCCAAGAACACGCCTCACATGTCCAGTGCTGAGAGTCGAGACTTTCTTCAGGAGGATTCTGGTTAACCAGACAAAACCAACGGGAGAAGGATCAGAGAGAGGATCTACAGGAGGCAGGAAGGGTCAAGCCCAGATCAATCAGCTCCTCAGCAGGACCACGAACCTGCAGCTCCGTCCTCCACAGATCTGCTCCGTCCTGATGGATCAGCAGCAGATGGAGGCGAAGCGTTTGTCACGCCGCCTCATAAGGAGGTTCTGGAGCGGCTCTGCAGCTTATGCTGCAGCATATTTCTGCTGGATGACGGATCAGAACACTTAAGAGGCCTTCCTGCTTCTGTGGCGTCTCCAAACATGCTGGTCCGACCACGGCGTGCCGCCTTTGAGGACATGGACGAGGTCCAGCAGGGAGCGGCGGTCCAGCTGGCGCAGGATCAGGAGCTTCAAGTGCGCCTTCACTTCCATCCAGGTTCGTCCTCAGAATCACACATTCCTATGAAGCCTTAAAGCTTGATCCTGACCAATCAGAGCTCAGCATTTCCTTCAGTAGGCGGGGCCAGCTTCATCACAGCAGGGGTCATAAAAACACATTTCTGTCATGATTACTCTTCCGATGAGAAAAGTAAAGCTTCAACCCCCACCCCTCTCCCCATCACCTGGATCAGGTGTTTGTCACTAAAATAGAAATGGAGGTTTGAGAAAAACAAAGGAGGGCGGAGCTTAAGAGTGTCGTGTGCAAGAAAACTTTACCACCAAATACATAAATAAGAACAAATAAATGTTTTGTGACTCGATGCTGATTAAATATTTCAGGACAACTTTGTTTGTTCGTTAATTAATTAAAATAATTTGATTTTAATCTACCAAGAAAATGACAAAAACAAACAAAAAATGTCAACAAAACACATGACGTAACCTCAAGAGTTATGATAATAATCAATATGTTTGTTCATAAAGTTCTACATAAATATTTTTTTAAAGTGACATATTAGTACAGTCACATAAACGTAATAAAAGTACACAAAGTTGAACGTTTTGAAGTATTTTTCCTCATTTCCTGTTTCATAATAAATTAATGACTTCCTAAGTCGGCTCCACCTGATTCGTTGGTTGACAGCGCCGCCTGCTGGACAACGTTTTTGGTCCATTTTTCATTTTCCTTCTTCAGAAACGGTGATGAGCAGGTCAGCGGTTTGGAGTGAAGAAACTTTTTCAGAAGAAAACAAAGCTAAACAGTTCATCAAAATAAGAGCCTTCAGAGAGCTTTCAAAGCATCATCTGCCTAAACTTCATCCGTCCTCCTTAAAGGTCAAAGGTCAGATTGGATGGCAGTGACAGAAGTAAAAACTTCATTAAAAAACAAATAAACTTTTAACATATTTTCTAAAAAGTGTCAGATAACATGTTCCTTCTAGTTGAAACAAAAAAAAACTATTTAGTAAAGAATTTCACAATAAGAGCGCGCTGATCGAGGAGTCCAATAATAAATCTCATTCTGTGTAGATCTGAATGAAACCACAACCATGCATATTTATTGTGCTTCCTATATAAGAACCTATTTATTTATAGAAGTTTGAAATGTCATTAAATTGTTGCACTTTGTTCAAAAACATGATCACCATGACCTGGGAATTTCTGATCAGTTTTTTCCTTTTTAAAATGGGACCAAATGAATCATTTCTGGTCATTTTCTGTCTAAGAGCCGTCTGGTTGTTTTTATAACATTCCAACATGGCGTCTCTCTTTACGTATCCTGGACAAGTAAAAAACCTGCATGTCGTCTCCAGGGATTTAACTGATGGTCAAGACGACTTCCTGGACCGAAGTGTGTCTACAGTATTAGTGTCGCACACTTCTGCCCCCTGGTGGTGGTTCAGCCAAAAAACACACAAACATGTGAAAAACTGATGAGAAATCCAAAATGATGCGAAGAATCAGGAAATCGGAGGACGTCACAGAGATGTTAGAAAAAACACAAACAGCTTTTAGATCAAAGAGATCCTTTATTTACAAAAGACTCTAAATCCTGATGGTTTGTTACATTTCACAGAAACTACAGAATCAGTGTGACGGTTCAAACAGACACCAGCGGGTCTGCTCAGCTCAGGTCTGACTGATGGACCCAAAACAGAAACGGCGTCCTGTTGAAGCTCTACGCCTGCTGCTTCAGGATCAGGTCCATGTACGCTCCGGTCACCAGACTCTCCGCAGAGATGCCGAGCTGCTGCATCAGACCTTCTGCCACCTGAGGAGCAGAAGATCAGCTTCACCAGCTGGTTGACAGGAAGCCAATCAAACTGAGCTACAGAAGTTTCAGCAGCTTCTTAATTCTAACAGCCTGAAGGTAAACACCTGAGCAGGTGTGAGATCTACTGTTACAGGTAGAGTTCCAGCTGTTTTCTCTCATGTCACGCTCACCTGCTGTCCTTCCTCCACGCTCTGCTCGGGTCTCATCACCACCTGAACACAGACCAGAGTCAGCTCTGTGCCCGCCTCCTCACACCTGGACGCGCTCGCATAACTACAGGTACGGCGGCGAAACGGGAAGCTGCAGCGGCTCACAGGAAATGTTTAACGATCTGCTCAAGAATTCACTCTGCTGCCGATGAGGAGAAGTGATGAAGACGAGACGAAATGGAATGATTGAAGGAAAATGTACAGATTTTTTGATCAATTTTGAACTTTTTCTCCTAAAATAATCAGGTTTCAAAAAAAGAAAACCTCAAAGACAGGTGTGCGCGTACCTCCAGCTCCATGTAGTGCCCCAGCCCCTCCACCGTGTCCAGGTGAACTCGGGTCTGACCAATCAGAAACAGCCGCCGCTCCTTGCGAACTTCCCCTTTGACCCCGAGTGCGTCTGACAGGACAGCCTGCAGACAGCGGTCGTCATGGACGTCTCCATCACAGGAAAACGTCGAGGTCGTCGAGGTCGGAGTCTCACCTGGAGGCCGGGAGGGTCACTGGTCGGGCTGATGGAGTAGCGGGACAGCTTCGGTCCGTCTGTGTCTGGACGCTGGTAGAAGATCAGCTGACCCGACCCGTCCTAACGGAAACACTAAAGTTAAACATTTCTCAACTCTGAGCTCGTCTCCACTTTCATTCAACCCTGACAAACGTTCTGTTGGTACCATGAAGTCTCGCAGCTTCAGCCGTCCTCGGCTGCAGGTGAAGAAGGTGTCGTGCTGCCTGATAATCCTCCCCTCTGATTGGCTGAGCTCAGCGGCCTTCCGGGCAAACTGGGCGGGATCGCTCACTTTGGCTTTGATCTCCACGTTGGAGGGCATGGCTGAACTGAGCATGTGCAGAGCAGGAAGAGAGCATGACGTCAGAGTTTGGAGTTAAACCAAATATAAATGCTCTTTCTACAGTTTAACCTGTAGGTAAACAGGAACTAAGAGGTCAAAGAGGTCAAATTGTCAGAATAAACTCTGGTTTGGGGTCATTTATTGGAGTTAATTAAGTTTGTTTAGATTTTAACATATCAGATAATTGAGCAGAATGATGATAAAAGGTTTAATTTAGTGTCAGAGGATTTATAAAGCATTTGTTCTAATGTTCTGTTCCATTACAGAAGCTGATGCTCAGAATTTAAGTCCTAAATCTATTAAATTGCATTTACATTTTTGTATTTAATTATTCGGTAAAGTTGTTATGTTTCTATTTAATATATAAATGATGACATGATGATAGAAAATACTATATATATATTTTTTAATTAAGTAAATTGGTTGTAGCAGGAGGATCTTATTGACACAAAGGGTATTTTATTTTTTAAATAATTGCTTTTTACCCGAGTCAAATTAAAATATATATAAATATATATCTCAGCTTTAATTCCACTATTGTAAACATTTGAAAGCTATATTTTATAAATGAATGGCTCTATGGTCACAAAAACATAAATAAGTGTATCTTTCTGTCTCTTTCAGCATTAAAGTTACAGACTTTTGGGTTAAACTTTTGAGTTTGAGCTTCAACAGGAACTTCCAGAAACAGACTGTAGAGAAGAGCATTCACCTGGAAAAATGAGGCACTGTTAAAGTCAGAACCATAGACTGTATATAAAATAATTAATTAATTTTTACAGTCTATGGTCAGAACAGAAACTCAAAAAGAAGTCGGACTCCATCATCAATTATCCTATCCTAGTTACAGTATTTTGTGTCCTGAAACTGATTTTTCTAAATATATAAACATCCTTTACTAAAAGACCACGTGATGCTGTATAGTTATATGAACATTAACAAACACTAAAACCTCCTTGAATACACAATACATGACTGTCACCTTTAGTTAAGATTACAGAGTATCGCAGTGCTCTGATGGACGGACCACAACGTAGTAAATAAACACATTTGACGTGAACACGTGACTTCCCGCCAGCCAACCCCGTTCTACGATGACAGGAGAAAACTAACCTGAAGAAAAGCCTCTTTATGAATGAACGGAGCGCGCTCACCGTGACACGCGGGTTCAGCATCACGTTAGCATTCGTTCATCTGCGTCACGACACTGAGTTTCATCGAAATGGACTTTAAAGTAACCATATAACTTAGTGAAAATTGAACTCTGTCGTCATTAAAATTCGTTTTTAATTCAGTTTAACGTCACATGCAATAAAAATAGCGATTAGTTTGACATTAAACGAATTCAGCGAAAACAAAACATATAAAAATTCACATTTAACTATAATAATGTTAAACCAAACGGATATCTGCTCTCTTAAAACCACTGAATGTCTTTAAAATGTTCGTTTCTTCGTACCTGGAACTGCGCAGAGCTTCGACGACGATTAATTTTACCGCGGATTCCAGGCGGGGCGGGGCCGGAAATGAAGGGAGGAAGTTGGGAGAGAAGCCAATCCGGTGGTAGAATAGTGATGAATGACAGACAAAGGAGCCAATCAGAAACGATCGATTCACGTGCTTTCCGGAAGTAGATTTTTTCCGCGTTATTATTTTTTTTTACATTCAAACATAAAATAAAAATAACTTAGTCTAACGATTTATCTCGTTTTTATTACTGTTTATTGACAGATTAGACAAAGAAAAGGAAAAAAATTCTAGCAACTCAGAAATATAAAATAAATTGGGAACCATCAATATATGAATAACTCAACTAAGATAATCCATAAATGAAAGTGTGAAGACAAGTCACATCAGTCCAGGTATAATTGACAATCTAAAAGTTTTGTGGCATTCTTTTTTTAAAAATCTTTTTTAGAGATTTACAAAAAAGATAAAACTCGTTTCTAAAAAAACAAAAAATGTTGACTCTCTTTCAAATGTTGGGATTTGTGAATAATACATTTGCCAAAAACAACTAAGTTGTTGAAGTTGTTTTCTTTTAATAATGGAGTTGTATTTTTTGTTGAAATCCGTGTATATAAATAAATCGTTAACCACATTACAATATCAATATAGAGGCTTTTGAGTTTCAATATCATTTTACATATTTGAAATACATATTAAATCTTAAACGTAAACATTCTCTACTGGGATAAATATTGTTAATTGTTTTGAAATGAATCCCCTTCATTTTGGACAGAAAGGGAAATGAATGTCTTATGTGGCAATAACAAACAAAAGAAGAAAAAAGTTTCAACTTTATTGAATTTATTTTATTCTAATTTCAATACTAAAAAACTGTATTAACTTAAAGAGTTGAGGCAGCATTATCAGACATTTGATTTGATTTATTATTATAAACGGATGTATTAAGAATATTTCTTGGGGGAATAAAATCATATGGGGACAAACTCTTTTATTCAGTATCTTCCCTCAAAAATAACATCAAGACTTTTCCAGGGAATAAACCATATTTGTTTCACAATGTACAATAAAGAACATCAAACAAATGCCACAATGACCTTGATTTTTTTAAATTATAATTATTATCATGATTGCTGCAAGTTTTCTGTTGTCAATAACCTTATTTTTCTTGTTAAATGTATTATTACTTTTTATATATTGGGGAAAATGAAATAGAACATTTTAAAAATGAATTTTTTTTCAGTAAAAAACAAAGCAGGAGCAGCTGTAGTTCTTCAAAACATCACTAGATGTCGCCAGAGTTTCAGTAAAAATGTAAACAAACCTTCAGCAGTTTTTTAGCTTTGGTTTTTATGTCAAATAAACATTATTTTGGTTCATTTTTAATCTCTGACCTTCAGCTGCTTCTGTGTCTTCAGCTGCTCTCTGGCGTGACGCTGAAGCTGACGGTGTTTCTGTTTATACATGTTTACCTCCACAGCTGTCTATGCCAACACACACCGCTGAAACATGACCACATTCAGCCCGCCGGCCGCCTCATCAATATAACTCAGAGCAGTTGCTGCTCCGCTGCCTAGAATTCTGGGCACTGGACAGCATCATGGTGGACTCGGGCAGCGTGAGAGCATCACGCAGAGAGGGGGTGGGAGGGGGGCGTTCAGCCAAACTCAAATCTGGAAAGAAGGAGGCTTATTGAAATCACCGGGAGGAGAAAATGAAGAGCTTTTCCCGTGAGTGAAGTAAGTAAAAGTCGCTGTTTGGGTTGTTTTATGGTAAATAATTAGTCATCAACAGCAAGTCTCCTCTGTCTCCTCAGTTTGACCGGCTCAGCATGACTGTCACTTACTCCAGTAAAGTGGCCAACGCCACCTTCCTCAGCTTCCACCGGCTGCTGCTGCGCTGGAGGGGGAGCATCTACAAGCTGCTGTACCGGGAGTTCCTGCTGTTCGCTCTGCTCTACACCGTCCTCAGCCTCGTCTACAGGTCACACCGAACCACAGCAGACGGGGGGGGGGGGCATGTTACAAACGTCCTCTTCTATGGATCTGTGGGGGGGTCAGTTCTGTCAGACTGGTCTCCTCATGCAGCCTTTAAGGCAGGAGTCTGATGGGGGCCGGGTCGGTCTGTAGGCTAACAGAAAATGTGGAGTTGTGTGTTCATCCGTCCTTCTCGTCCACAGACTCCTCCTCTCTGAGCAGCAGAAGAGGCTGTTTGAGAAGCTGTCCATCTACTGTGATCGATACGCCGAGCAGATCCCCGTCACCTTCGTCCTGGGTACGCCCACGGACACAACGACGACACAAACTCACAACAACACAATATCACAACAACACAAACTACCAACAATACAAAGTCACAACAACACAAACACACAATAACGACACAAAACTACAAACAACACAATATCATAACAACACAAACTCACAACAACACAAACTACCAACAACACAAACTACCAACAACATGAACTACCAACAACGCAAACCCACAACAACACAAACTAGTAACACAACAGAAACTCACAACAACACAAATTACCAACAACACAAACAACAACATCTGGATTTTCCCGTCTACTGTGATCATATTTTACTTTTCATAAACTGGTGTTGAAATGCGTCACACTTGATCAGTTTTAATCCTGATCTGAATGTCTTCAGATCTTTCAAAGGTTTTCTACATTTTTCCAGGACTTTTATCTTTAAGACTTGATGTTGATTAAGTTTTTCCAAAACAGAAATCTGCTGTTTCTGCTGCTTTAAAACGAAGTAGTGAATGCTGGAACTGAGTTTGTGGAGCCGAATAAAATACTTCATCAAGAAGACCCAACTAGAAACACTTTTATCTTTCAGAAAAATAAATTTTTAGAGAATGATTGTAGACCCCCCCCCACCCCCACCCCCCCAAAAAAAACTTGAAGAAGCGTTTCCTGCAGCTCTGATGCTCAGCAGCCCCACAGAGACCATCACTGTAACCTAATCACCCTCCAGACTCCACTCTGGTTGTACAGCAGTGATTTATGAGCAGGTTTTGATGCGATTCCTCATCCTCAGAGGATCCTGGAGGATAATCTGATCCTGGAGGATAATCTGACCACATCGATGGGTGAACGTTGACCACATCAGAAGAACAGTTCGGTGTCTCTAAGTGAATGAAGCAGCAGCGATCATACTGTTCTGACAGGAGGCTGCGAGCAGCCGGCCGTTGGCCTGTGTCATTAGCAGATTGCTAATGGAAACGGATCATTAAAGCGCTCAGAAAGCTCTGAGTGCTGCTGGACAGTCGAGTGTCTCCTCTCTGCTGATCTGCACGCACTCCATGTTTCAACGGTTCTTTAATGACCCTCATTTACTGTCTTCACACATGAACTCCGGGTTCTGTCTCCTCTTCAGGTTTCTATGTGACTCTGGTGGTGAACCGATGGTGGAACCAGTTTGTTAACCTGCCGTGGCCCGACAGACTCATGTTCCACATCTCCAGGTATCCGAGCTAACAAGTCTGTTCAGATCCTAACACCAAGGATGAGAACATGATCGGAATCCTGAAGATTAAATAAAAAACATTTATGAAACGTCACAGAAAACCACAGAAACAACAAAAGTGACTCCAGCCTATCACAGTCTGAGGTTCAACACTGACACGCCTCCAACCAAATCAAATCTGCTCCAGAAAAGCTTTTAATTAAGCGTTCTTGGCCTTTGGATGTGAAACTCCTGCTGATGCTGTTCTATGTTCCAGTCACATATCAAAGTGTTTTTGAGCGTTTTGAGTACCTGGAGGTACTAAGTAGGTAGTTAAACACCACAGTAGTACACAAGCTAACAATAGGCTTTAGTAATGTAGAAAAACTAGAAATGTACAGAGTTTAAAGCCTAAAAAGGAGAACAGCACTTCAATCACTTCTATTTTAATGATGCACTCCGATAAAAATCTCATTTTAGGTGTTTATAAAATGTTCCTTTGGCTTTTTTCTGATGATTTATGGAGAAAATTAAGGTTAAAATTACATTTCTGATATTTTTTTATTCAAACCGTGAACAAGAACAGACTAAAAAATACAGTTAAAAAAGATCGTATTTGTGATGCAGAAAATACGCTGGGCGGGGCTAAAAGCTTCCTTGCTCCACCCCCTAGTGACGCACACAAATATATCCATGAACATCAGAACTGTACGGCTGGATAGAAACAATATTTCCACTGCTAACATTAGCTTGGGGGGTGAGGGGCTGTAAGCTAGTGGGAGAGAGTGTAAACAGATGGATGACGGGGAAGTGGGAGGGGCTTATTCTGCACTGAGAGTCCCGCCCACAACTCAGAGTGTCTTAGAAAACGAAGCAGAATTTGAGATTTTGGCTAAAATGTTTAGGCTATCAGTCATAAACGTTTGTGTCATTCAAGTCTCTCGTTTTGATTGGTATTCTCCATGAAGTAACTCGTTCTTAGACGGGTTCCAGGTAAACATGAGAGTTACTGGATGTTTCCACTGACCTGTGCTCGTCTGTCTCCGCCCCCTCCAGCTGCGTTCATGGCAAAGACGAATATGGCCGCCTTCTGCGCCGGACGCTGGTGCGCTACATCAACCTGACGTCACTCCTCATTTTCCGCTCCGTGAGCACGGCCGTCTGCAAGCGGTTCCCAACCATCGACCACGTGGTTGAAGCAGGTCAGAACGGAGGGCTGAATGTTATAGACTTGTGATAGACTTCAGTTTCTTTTTTGTTGTGGCTGGTTTCTATGACAACGGAGGCTGATAGCGGGACGGTTAAAGTCAAACTGTGAAGACTTAAAGCTGTGAGACGATGAAAAAAGCATCAGTGAGGTTTACTCCATCCTGCATCTTCCTGTTGACTCTACTGGAGGAATGACTTAAGTCGTAGTGACATGCACGCGTATGGGGGTGACCCGCCCGGGTTCTGTGGGTTTTGGGTTCTCCGGGTCTATGAAGGATCGTAGAGAGGAGTGACTGGATCTTAAGGGGAACTCAGGTGTGTCTTTGAGTTCACTTGAGGCTCGTAGGAACATCTCAATGGAACGTACCATTGTTGTGTATGTGGCAAGTGTACCGTGAAGTATTCGTGATGATAATGGAAGTTACTCAGGGCGTGTACGTCATCAAAACATCCTCATTCATGTCGTCTTTTTGACATTTTGAGTTCCTGTGGTGGAATATTTGTTGATCCGATGAAATGAAGAAATGTCAAACGTTTTCATGAAAGTTTATTAAACAGAGCAGAGAAAAGTACACGTTGGCGAGCATGGCGGAGAGGTCTGCAGAGCCCTGATCTGTGATGGACGCTCACATTTTATACAGTCATACAATCAGCTGTTAATCAGGAGCTTAAGATGGAAACGTAAGTGTCATATCTAACATGAACAAGATGTTCTAATGAAATCAAAATGTTTACACATTGTGGTCAGGGTGTTCTGACAACAAGAAAACAAGACTCAGAGGATGAGACATACGCAAATGTATAATTTCCATGACATTCCCCAACTCGTCTTTTCAATTAAATCAAGACTTCCCATCCCCGGGCCACAAACCAGTACCAGGACCTGACCGCACCAGTATCCTTTTGATCGGTACCAGTACAGTTACTGGTCCAAGATATAGATCAGTACTGGTTATGGATCAGTACTGGACATGGATCAGTACTGGACATAGATTGGTACCGGTAAAGGTACTGGTCCTGGATGCAGATCGGTACCAGACACAGATCGGCACTGGACATGGATCGGTACCAGTACAGGTACTGGTCCAAGATGCAGATCAGCACTGGTTATGTATCAGTACTGGACATGGATCGGTACCGGTACTGGTCCCAGACGCAGATCGGTATTGTCCATGGATCGGTACCAGTACAAGTACTGTTCCCGGATGCAGATCGGTACGGTTCCAGATGCAGAACCAGTTCCGGACACGGTAGCAGACGCAGACTAGGCTAGGGTACTGGTACCGTCCATGTCTTGAGGTTCGAGGTCCGGTTTAGAGCTCAGTCCATCAAACATCTTGTACTTTAAACGTACATCCACACTATCTGACTCTACAGTAGAAGTGTGTATTGACAAGAACCAAGTGACACGATATATATCACTACATGTCCAGAGACTGGACCAGAACCATTTTTTTTTACATTTTTAAAAGTTATAATTTAGAACAAAAACTCTACCTGAATATGAATACGACTCTCATTGTAATAAAATGGTAAAATTAATTGTATTGACTGAACATTTAACACAAGCTGGTTCTTGAGAGATCTTGTTGTCTTGGTCGTGGTGTAGATACTCAAAGAGGTTCAGTCTGCTGCCAACTAGTGGTCGGAGGTTTAGGTAGAAAACAAAAGTAAGACGCTAAAGGACGGTCATAAATAATTAATTAAATATCGTCTTATCAGCATTTTTAAATCGATAAAAGTATCGCCAAACAAAATACAGTGATATATTGTCAAATCAATTCCCCCTACAGAATGACTCCTTCTGTCTGTCTTCAGGCTTCATGACTCCAGAGGAGAGGAAGGTGTTTGAGAACATCCGGTCTCCTCACCTGAAGTACTGGATCCCGGTCGTCTGGTTCTCCAACCTGGCATCAAGAGCTCGGCAGGAAGGACGCATCCGAGACGCCATCGACCTGCAGAATATTCTTAATGTGAAGCAGGAAGTTTCCCCCAAACACAAACACGACTTTCACACCTCACAGGAGCAGGAGTTAGCCAACCGTGGAGCAACTCAAAACTTCAGAAAAGAGTCTTTGAAAGTATCGGAGGAGATTCTTCCATTTAGCTTCAAACCAAAGTCATAAAAACACTATTACGAAATCTCTAAATTAGATTATTTTTTTCCGAACTAATGACAGTTTTGACAGAAGGATTTTAAAGCCTCGACTCATCCTTCACTTTCTAAGTGTGTTAGTGACCACAAAAACCCGAAACCCGACCCTCCCAGGGGGGTGATGATGGTCTTTTTCCAGTTACTCAGCAGCTGGCGCCGGGCTAAAGTTTCCTCTCTGTGTTCAGGAGATGAATACCTTCAGGACGTGGTGTGCAACTCTGTTTGGCTACGACTGGGTCGGCATCCCTCTGGTCTACACTCAGGTCTGTCCTGCACAGATCATCTGTAACGGATGCAGAAGACTTTATTGATCTATTGATTGAAACGTCGTACCGTCTCGGTCTGACTGCAGGTCGTCACTCTTGCGGTGTACACCTTCTTCTTCGCTTGTCTCATCGGCCGCCAGTTTCTTGACCCTGCTCAGGGTCACCCGGGTCATGACCTGGACCTTTACGTGCCCATCTTTACTCTGCTGCAGTTCTTCTTCTACTCTGGCTGGCTTAAGGTCAGTACCATACACCAGGGTGTCCAAACGTTTTCCTGTGAGGGCCACATAACTGTTTTCTTCTCTGATGGGGGCGGGGTCGGTAACAGAAAACGTGCAACAATCACAGCCTAAACGTAAAGATTTATGGTTTTCCAGAAAGCCACACTTAACCTAATTTTAAATAATTTATTTCTGTAATCTTCCCAGAAAAAAATAATTCTAAGACATTTTAAAACTAGATATATAGCATTACCTGCGATAGATTAATAGCTGAAGATGCTTAAATTGGTAGCTAAAAACACTGAAGCTGATAGCTGAAAACACTGAAGCTGATAGCTAGCTAAAATATTGTCAAAGTGCCAAATGGCTAAAAAAAACAAAAACAAAAAAAATTCTAAATTAGCCAAACAGCTAGCATGTAGCAGAAATACTAGCTAAATTCAGCTGAAACATTAGCTAAATGCTAAATTAGCCTAAAAAACTGGAAAAATGTCTAATTTTACCAAAACAGTTTGGGGGGTCGAGTCAAATGTGGAGGAGGGCCAGATCCGGCCCGTGGGCCGTAGTTTGGGGACTTTTGCCATACACACATAAGTGAACCAATGTTTAAACCAACGTTCATGCATTTGTATGTGTTAATGGGTGTCTGCATGTATGTTTGTGTGTTTCTGTGAACATGTATGTGTGGTTGTCTGTCGTCTCCTGTCCTCCGTCAGGTAGCAGAGCAGCTCATCAACCCGTTTGGAGAAGACGACGACGACTTTGAAGCCAACTGGATCATTGACAGGAACCTTCAGGTCAGCGTCAAGAGATAAACCTCAAAGTGTTCATAGATACACAAACAAATAAAATCTGATTTTTTTTTCAGTGATATTGGTAAAAACTGACATATAAAAACTAAAATAAAAATATTTACCAAAAAAAATCTGAAATGTCATTCCAACAGTAACTTAACAGAAAAAACTATAATACTAAAGAACATTATAGGATTAGATTAGTATTTATCCTGACTATAAACTTTGCAACATTCACATGTATCATATCAAATCTATTGTATTAATTGTACAAAAACCAACAAAAAATGTTTTAAATTTTGTAATTGTTCACTTTAAATAAAGAAGTGGAAGAATTATGTCGAATTGGGTCAAACAAACAGGCAGACGGCTGGATCCAAGTGTAGAAGGTTTATTGGACAGACGGGTTGACAGAGCAGGAGCCAGAAACCACTATAACTCTGTGAAGATAAGGCGGGTCAGGCAGGCAGAGGTCAGTCACGAGCACAGAAGTTTCAGGGGTCACACTTGGGTCAGGGCAGGCGGCAGACAAACAGTTGGAGCGGAAACAGTCAGGAAAATAAAACGTCAGGCCAGAATAACATCGCTCGGTAATGCAGGGAAGATGGCACAAACAATACTTCGCACTGAGCGAAGTGGGTGATCCAGGGATGACCCCTGCCGGTGACCAGAGGGGGCGATACAGTTCTGACTCCTGACAACAATATAAAAAAAGAAAAGTACCATTGAGATGCTAGCTTTAGCCTTTTTAATTTAGGTTTTGGGTTGACGTTTCGTATTTTATTTAAGTTCTTATCTAAAAGTGACTTTTGACACAAACATGTTTTCTGAATTGGCTCTGAATTAAGGAGGAGTCTGTGTTTCTCTGCAAGCCTCCTCATTCTAGAAATAATCCCAGCATGCTCTTGCAGGTGTCTCTGCTGGCTGTGGATGAGATGCACATGAACCTCCCTCACATGACCAAGGACATTTACTGGAACGACAGCGACGCTCGCCCCCCGTACACGCTGGCGGCTGCAGATTACTGCATCGCCTCGTTCCTGGGCTCCACCACCGACATGGGGTCAGCCTCCGTCCACTGACACGTTCTTGGTTTAGAGGATTTCCATCTACAGATCTGTTTAGAATGTAATAGTTTTATGAATTGAGTGGTTGGAGCTCAACTTCTAAAAGCAGTAGATCCAGCACCTACAGTAAACACTTCAAAATCCTTAAGAGGTGCTTTTGTTTATGTCATCATGCTTCAGTTTGTCTTTTTTATTGTGTCTTTGTGTTGTTGTATTAGACCAGAGGACTAATTGATGGTTAACATGGGTTAGTAAAGAGAAGTGTCATCAGCAAAGACCTTTTTGTCCCATAATTCCCACAGACTCTCAGACATCTTGGAGTTTGATGACAATCATCTTCCTCCTCAGCAGCAGGAATCCTTTCTGCCTCGGCGACAAGAGTCGGTAAAGCAGAAGTTTTATAATTATTTTGTTGTTGTCAGTAGATAATAATTATGTTTTACAGTAATTATTTTAACATTGGAACATTTTTTTAAATGAAACTTGTTAAGGTTTTTAAAAATGTATTCACCTTTTCATTTCTACATCGTAGATTAAAAGTTCTCCTTGATTAATAAATAAACATTTTTGAATAATTAATATCAGTTTAAAACACACCTCAAACCAGTGGCTATAATTACTTTATAGATTTTTTTGGAGTTAAAATGTTCCCTCGTTTATCACAGGAGTTGCGTGTTAACAAACCACAATCAACGAAATCGACTAAGAAGCCATCTTTATGTTTTACGATAATTCTGGATGTTTAAGGCAGTAAAACGCCTCACTACACTTTGTAGATGTTTCTCTGACAGACATGAACATTTTGACTTTTCTCTCTGGTTTAAACTCTCTAATTCAACCTTTCATAGAAAACTGTGTCTGGTTTTATAGAATGAAAACAGAGAATTGATCACGACTGAAGTTTTGTGTAGATATGAAAGAGCGTACACGGAGAAAATCACATGACAGTTGTCTTCAGCCAATCAGGATGAAGAACACGTGACCTCCATACGACTCTAAAAACATTTAAGAACAACCAACCTTCAAAAGATGTAGGATATTTGGTGACACTGTCCTGGTTTTTATATTTGAATCGTATATTTCTTCTATGTTTTGGCTCAGGTTTTTGGTCGAGTCCGACGACTGCTCAGCGTCCAAGAACCGCCCGACCTCACCGATCCTCGACCGGTTTTTAAAAGACACAGCAGCGACGCAGCAAGCAGCTTTTACCCCGACTTCAGGTATCGCTGCTCTTGATGTATTATAATCTACATCATGAAAGTTAACTTTGAGGTTTTTTGTCTGAATCGATGAAGGGTCAATCAGGGACTGTTGGACAAGGCCCCGCCCTCCTCCTTAGCCATACCTCCACCTTCCATGGACACACTCTCCACCTTACGGGAGGTCAGCAGCAACCCAGCTTCACCCGAGAGCTCGTCCTCAATCACTTTCCCCCGACTGGTGGTCAGTCCGCCACTGTTGGGTGATGAAGAAAGTGTAGGCAAACATCAGAACGGCTTTGGCTCCTCCCCTCCTGAAGACACTCCGAGTCTGGAAACTCTGAGGTTACCAGTTTGTCTCCTGTTTGATCCAGCAGTCCTGCAGGTGTTCAGTTCTTTTATTCACTTTTCTTCTTCTTTGACAGTATTTCCAGGAAAAGTTCCAACTGTTGTTCTCCAACTCAGCTCGGACCCAAAGAGTTCCGCTGGACGACGCTCCACGTCAAGAACCGTCCGCCTTCCCGCCCCCGGGGGCGTCAGTTCTCGCTTCAGTTTTCCAGGCAGTCCTCAAAGGCGTCCGTCCGAAGCCTTCCGAGCCCGAAGGCCCTGGGGCGGCGGAGGCGGGGCCTGAGTCGGCTTCAGTCCCGGCGTTTTGCGGGTCCCACTGCTGACAAGCTCCATCTGCCGGAGCCGGACTACGATCACGACTTCCAGGGAACCGCGGGGAATGAGGAGGAGGAGAAGGAGGAGACCAACAGCAGTGAGGAAGTTATAAACGCTCCGAGTTCAGAAACAAAATGACGACTTCACAAACCGCCAAACTCCAGACTGAATGTTGACTCTACCAACCAGTTTGTTTGGTTACAAACATCTCAGTGAGAATTCAGTTTGGATGCTTTGATTCTTCTGCCCTTCTTGAAGTCTTTTTTTTCTTGTGACTAAAGTAAACATCTCAGGAAAGACTTGAGTTCATTTCAGCTGAGTGAGTGTTTGACGCTCCAACAAAAGCTGAATTTTTTTAATCGGTGTCTTGCGAGTTTCTAATGACGGAACACCAGAGAACCCAAACATTTCCTCAGAGTTTCAAAACCATCCACAACAGAACCGAAGAACATTTCTGCTCCTTTAATAAAGCAAGAACGCACATGATCTGATGTTTCTGAATTTCTGACCCACAGAGGGAAGGCTTAACAAAGTGTTCTAGGGAGACATCTAGTGGCCACAAGAGGAACAACAACACTTTTTATGCCAAAGAGTTTTTCTTTTATCTTGAGTTTTATTTTTTCAAATAAACTTAACCAATAAATAAAGATAATTACTTTATTTTGCTATTTCTAATAAAAGTCAAAATAAACGTTTGAGCGATCGTTAATGAAAATCACGTTTTCTTTTTTTTACTTTGGCAGAGATACAGATAGAAATCCTTTATTGATCAAACTGTTCCTGTGACTCTTCAATGACGTGTTTGGCTCGGGCAAAGCCAACCCGGTCCTGTCCTTTGTCAAAGATGGTGTAATACTGAGTGAGGAAAACATCTCCCAGAATCCACAGGGCACCCTCAGCAGAAAAGATTTCTGCAGCCATGAAACCGGTGAAGCAGAGATCTCTGCTGCCGAACGTCTCCTGATGGTGACAGAAACAGAAAATGAACCTGGACGAGACGGATGCTGCAGGTGCAAACACCTGAGGTAAGATACCTGAGGAGATGCAGGGGCCAATCAAATGTTTGAGCTGGCCAGGATTTAGCTCGGACTCTTTAAAGCACATTGACCATAGTACTGTATGTTGACTGAGTCAACATACAGTACTATGGCATACTATGACAAACACAACAGAATTACACTAGTAAGACTTTTGTAGTTTCTAAAACAAAAGAAAATGTTGTGTAAAAGTAAAATCACGGCTGGATAAACGTTTTTTAATCACAGTTTGAAAAACTCGTGTTTGCAAATGGGCACCAACTAGAATAGAAATGATAAGTTCTGTCTATTTCTTTACATTAGCAAAGAATCTTTTATCTTGAATTTTTTTCTAAATTCAGTAAATCCATTTACTTGAATAAAGGCCTGCAAATAACAGACATCCCGAGACCTGTTGGTCACTACACGTCATGAAGAAGCTGCAAAGCTTTCATTGTTTGAGGAGGACAACGGAGCTGGTCTCACCTTCCTGATGTAGTGCTCAGAAGTCAGCGTGTACTCCACTCCACCCAGGACAAAAGTCACATGAGGCAAACTAGACAATCTGGCACAATCCACAACAAACTGAAACACAAGAAGAGAAATAACTGAGTTAAAGTGTTGAAGGAAACAGCCACGAGGATATTGGGTTGATGGTCCTTCAACTCGTCTGTGGACGACCATAGTTCTTGTCAATTCCCATCGTCAGTTAGTTTGTCATCAGTTTCACTCAGGTCTGCAGCATCAGATTGGTTCCTTACATCGCCAAAGTTAGTGGGTGTCGCTCCGATGAGCTGATGGAGTTTTAGGACTTCTCTGGGGGGTCCAGCAATGAGGGACGTTCCTGTGTCAACGATGGCCTCGCATCCACGCCGACAAAGGGAACTCACCCCCTGGACGGACACACTGACACACGAGCTCGTCACCTTGACGGTTTGACCAACATTTAAATGTGAAGCACCTGTCAAACCGCAGACACACACACCTGTCCATTCTGATCTGCCAGTATCCCTTTATAGAGACAGGAACCCAGTTGATTGGTCCAATGTACAAACTCTCATCTGTTCCACCAAGTAACAGTTCTCCTTCTGGGACACCTTTACCTGTACTCCTGAAAGAAAAAGAACATGATGGAAGATGGGAAAGAAGCAGAACTGCAACACTCCAGGAGTGGGATTGG
>NC_050534.1:22193803-22199450 GCF_002922805.2 Oryzias melastigma | reverse complement strand
CCCCCCCCCCCACCCCCGGCCGAGACCCTAGTAGTTACAGTATCTCACTTTTCCAGGATCTTTCAGAGACTCTAATAAGACAAATACTTGACTTTTAGGCCAAATCCAAATCCTCCCCCTACCCCTCCACCTGTAGGGGCATTTGAAGGGAAGGGGTATCCGAAATATTTTTTTTAAGATTATAAAACAGATGATTTTACATATTTTCTGAGCGTTGGTAGCTACGTGCTAACATCAAATTGAATCAAATCTTTATTTATAAAGCTCTTTTCATGGCCCGCGCCAGCTCAAGGCGCTGTGCATAGGAAACATAAAGAAAGAAAACAGAATTTGGTTTCAGCCTTTGAATCCTGTCAGGTTAAAGAAAACCTATAAACTATGTGAAACATTTCATGAAAGTTTGAAACTGTTGAAAACATTAAACAGCACAGCTGAAACGTCATCCATGTCCTGAATCCTTTAGAAACCCCGAGACAACAACAAGCAGACATAAGGAATGCCAACAGGAAAACAGTCTTCCAAACTAAAGTTTCTCCATCTGCTGTTTCTTTGACATGGTCACAGCAGCTGACATTGATTCTCGTGTAGAAAGCACCTGCTGAGGTAGAAAGAGAAGACCGGCTCGTCCAATATCTTCTGTGCCAGCATGTTGTCAAAGACGGGGTTTCCGATGATCTCTGCGAGAGATGGGTAGGCCAGACCCAGAACACCGTCGAACTTTGCTGTTACAAAGGTCGAGCCGGGTTCATACACAGACTCTCCAAATTCTTGGTTGAGGATGGTCAGATTACCGATCTGGAACAGAGCATTTTTAAAGTTAATTTTTTTAAACAGTTTGTAAGTTATGAAACTCGTGAAACGCTCTGGTTCTGGATGGATGAAGACAAGTTCAAAGACCACAGAGGACGCTGGCGGTTTATTCAGCTGAGAAACAAAATGTCTCATATGTTTACAAACCCATGAGTGCTTTCAGTTTGGTTGGTTGTGGCTGTAGTTTAATGGGCGGAGCAGATTTTGGTCTATTGATTGGTTTGGGGTCCAATTCCCAGGATTGGCGGTCCTGATCTTTGACAGAACATGCAGCCCCTCCCCTCACCAGTAAGAACCGTTCTAGATATTTTGTAATCTGTTTAGTAGTCAAACCCTTAGAGTGTCTTTGCCCATGACTCCAAGCAAGTGTCCAGATCCGTAGTGAATCCCGAACGTCCGTCCGTCATGGTGGAAGGAGGACGACTTGAAGGCCTTGAAGCGTCTGTGGAACGCTGAGAAGATAAAATACGAACATTGATGAGGAGAACAGATCTACGGTTCATTTACCTCTTCAAATGTCTTGGAAAGTCAATCAGATGGTCAACACACGTCTGTGTCAATGATCCGGATCCTGATTGACTGCAGAAACTGACGATCCTCACGACTGACCTTTAGTTAGTTTAAAGCATTTAACTCAACCAGTTTGAGCCGATCCAAACAAGAACAATAAACACACAAAACTAATGCTGACCAACACAAAGTGTGACGATAACACAGGAAAATGTTTTCACAAAAACAGTTTTATGCCAGAGGTGGGTCCTCACGAGTATCTAAATACAGGTAAGTGTGTGTGGATGTACAGACTTTGAACTTTTTATCAAAATCAGGACAAACGAGTTCAAGGTCACGTTACCCTGAACCCAGGAGAACGTCCAGAATGTGAACAGTGTGTAATGTGTGTAATGTGTATGTGTGTGTTTTAAATGTGTGCATTTTATAAATGTGTGTGTGTTTAAATAGTGTGTGTACTAAGTGTATTTTGTATTTGTTAGTGTGTGGTTGTATTTTGTATGTGAGTTGTGTTAGTGTGAGTGTTAGTGTGAGTGCATGTTAGCGTGTTACTGTGTCTGTGTGTATTCTATTTATTTTTGTTTTCTTTGTACTGCGTGTGTCTATGTGTGTGTGTGTTTATTTTTGTATCAGTGTGTGTGCATGTTGTGTTGGTGTTTGTGAATATATGGTGTTTTTTTCTGGTGTTTTTGTATTTTTTGTGTATATTGTGAGTAATTTCTGTTAGTGTTTGTGTAGATCATGTGTGTGTACTGTCTGTGTCGTGTTTTTGTGTCAGTGTGTGAGTGTGAATTGTTTCGTACTGTGTTTTTTGAGCGTATATTGTGAATATATTTTCTCTCCGTGTTTGTGTTTTTCTGTTTGTTTGTGTGTTTATTTACTGCTTTTGTGTAAGTGTCTGTATTGTATGGATTTGTGTAGATCGTGTGTGTGTTTTTGTGTAAGTGTGTGAATTATTTCATATTGTGTTTGGGTTTTTTGAGTGTATATCGTATTTATCTGTTTGTGTGTTTATGTGCTGCTTTGGTTAAAGTGTCTGTATTGTGTGTGTTTGTGTGTTTTTGTGCTGGTGTGTTGCATTACCACAGGCCTGGCTGACACAGTAGGAGGAGGGAACCCACAGGTCAGAGGATCCGGTGTCAAAAATGACAGAGAAGTTCTGTTCTGGAGTTCCCAGACTGATCTCTCCGTAGTACTGGGCCTGGAGACGAGAACCGCAGCAGGAAGTCCAAATGTTTCTGGTTCAACCAAACTCAGAAACCTTCGTTTCTCTAATAGATCCAGTTTTCTGACGAATGCTTTATCAAATGTTCTTATAACAGCTGTGAATAAAAGTAAGTTCATTTCATTAAATCTACAGGAAGTATACAAACGTATCATTTATATTTTAAAAACAACACAATTTAGCTTCTATTTTGACGTTAAACCTTGTTTTGTTCAAAATAAAACTTAACAAATCAGTTTTTGCCATTTTATTAGTATTACACACAAACTGACCAGTGTATCTCAGTCGTTTTTAAACTAAAACATTAAAACTGTCTCAAAAAGCAGAAGGATAAAATAAACCTCTACAAAAATGTTTTCAATTTTAAATTATATCCTTTGACATCACATCTAAACAGATTCTTCACCTCTGTAGCATTAGCTGAGTGAGCAACACTGACTCCTAGAGGCGACTCTGAGTATTGCAGCATTCTTTATTCAGTATTTTAAAACTCGTGGGACAAAAATCCTGCATTTCCTGCAGCTTCAGCCGACAGATGATCTGAGGGACTCACGTCCATGAAGTTATAGATCTTCTCGCTGGAGCGTCCGAGCCTCAGCGACGGCGTGCCGGGCGGGAAGCACTGAGCGAAGCGGCGGTTGAAGATGTCCGGCTGGTTCTCCTTCAAGAACTGCTCCAGCAGACCTTCAGCTCGCAGCTGGGTTCGGATGGTGGGGTTCCTCCTCAGAGGAACCCTGAGGAGAACAGCGTTAGGGTTTGACCAAGAGGTTTCTCTGGACGTTAAACCGCAGCAAAGTAAACAAAAACTTTTATTGTGTGATTGTTTGGTCAGCATTCACACTGCAGTGATTCTCCTGATCCTTTCCGTACGTTTTTCAGCCCATAAAAACTCAATCACACTGTCAGAGATTTCATTAATCTTGGTATCAAAACGTTCAGTTTGTTCAGGACATTACTGCTAGTATTTTTGGTATTTATAAACTTCATAGTTTTTAAAATATTGAGTGAAATATGCCCCATAGGAAATGAATGAGAAAGTCTTCAAACTTAAACATTTGAAGATTAACAACAAGCCTTTAAATATATTCATGTTATGTTTTCATCTTTATAGTAACTTTCAAAAAAATTGGAGATTAGCTAATATTTTAGCAACATGCTAACATTTCTGACTAATTTAGTCTATTGTGGAATTTTAGGCTATTTTGGAGTTTAGGTAGTATTTAAGCAATGAGTAAGCTTTTTGGATAATTTGTTATCTACTAGGGATTTTTATGCTAATTTTGTGGTTAGCGTCTATTTTAGCAACAGGCTAACATTTTGACTAATTAATTTACAGAGGAATTTTAGGCTGTTTTGGAGTTTAGCTCATATTTAAGCGACACACAAAATATTTTTGCAATATTGGCATGTATTAGGGATTTTTAAGCAATTTACATTTTCAGAAATATTAGGTCAATTTATGAAATTTCTGTTCTTTTAGAAAATTTAACATTTTGCAAATAGCTTTAGTGTTTTCAGAAAATCCCTTCATCAATTAAAGTAAATCATTTTCTATTAACCTTGTAGCAAAACATTTTTAACTTTCTTTACATTTAGAAAAATGTCAACAGATTTCTTGTTAATGTCTCAACTGCACCATCTACTGGTCATGTTGAATATCTGCATGCAGATTACTGGTCTGATGGAAGTTGAGTTTTATATTTAATACCCCGTGATGACGTGCTATAAGTTTAAAACAGATAAAAAAAACTGAACATTAATGCAGATGATAGAAAGGAGATGATTAAGGGTAAAATAGTTGATAACATTTTGACCATCTTGGTTTTAAAAAAATATTGATAAATTCTGAACAAAAGCCTCCAATAAATAGAAAGTGATTAAACATTGTCAATAGAAAACACTTAAATTAATAGAAACAGGAGCAAAACTTTAAACACAGCAATAGAGACGCCTGCGCTGCCCCCTGCTGGTCAGACTGCTCCCCGTAAACGCAGGGATTGTTAATAAAGGTGTGGGTTTACCTGAGCAGCGCTGAAGCCGTGCATGTCCACACCAGCAGCAGCAGCAGCAGCACCTTGGACATGATCTCCAGTCAGAGTCCGACTGCTGGACGCCACAGGAAGGCAGAGTTAGTCAGAGGAAGCGACCGCTCTGATTGGACGAGAGAGTTTCTGCTAAAACTGGAAAATTCTGACTCGGAAACTCAATTCTGTGAAGACCCTGAGAAGAAGAAGATGTTTGAGATGACTCAGCAGTTATTGGAATCAGACGAGTCAATAAGGAAAATTTGTTTGGATTCCTTATGATTTTTAAATGATGAATTTTGATCCTGAGTCTCTTTTTGTGCTGGACAAGCAAAAATAAAGTCATAAAGTTATAAATCTGTGAACTGGATCTACTTTCTGTAGATTCTGGTTCAAAAACAGGCAAAAGACTCAAAAACCTTTTAGAGGAACTTCAAGTTAGATCACAAACTTTCATTAACGCCTGTTTTTTTTTTTTGTTTGTGCTGCTGACTCTGTCAAATCCAAAGATCGTTCCTGCTGGTGACCTGGACGTGTTTTCACGTGGCGATGTTGACTCTGTCAGGTCTGAGTCACCCTGACACCCCCCCCCTCCCCCATCAATACTACCAAAATAATCAGCTGACAGGTCTGTTGCTCCAGAACGTTTTCCATGAAGTAGACTTCTAAAAAGATAATTTTCTCATTAGTTTGATTTCTACTTGCTGAGTTCTTTGATCTGTAACAGTGAAAGTATTTACATTTGGGATGTATAACCTTTAATCTTTAAACTGTTTAATGCGGCAGGAGCTCCGCCCACTGTCTTTCTGAAGAAAATGATGAGATCAGATACAGATCTGCAGAGGAAACACGATGATCTGCTTCTCTGGGCCAAAATATTTTCACTCAAATTGAGCTGAAATAAAATGTGTTCTATTGTGTTTGTGTTAACACAGTTATCCAGCCTGCAGAGCGTCAGTCCTTCGTCTTCCCGAATTAGGTTTCCACATCGTCAGTGCTTTAAGTGGACAACAAGAAGTGGCGGTGCTCTCTTTATCGGAAGTTGAAACATAAAATAGAATCTTGAATGTAAATATTA
>NC_050534.1:22180846-22193308 GCF_002922805.2 Oryzias melastigma | reverse complement strand
CGTTCTCAGGTTGTTCCTGTTTGTCTGCGTCTTTGTTTGCTTGGAGTAAAACTGCAGACATTAGAGTCCTCAGAGTTCTGCTCGTCTCACTGTTGATGTGTTTTGTGCTCATAAAATAATCTTCTGAGTTAACACTTTATAAATGTTAACATTTCAGACAAAATGAAGGAAGAATGTTCTCTGGCCTGTTTTTGTTCAAACGCCTAAAACAATTAATATTAATCAGTCACGACACAAAAGTTTGATGAATCTGAAGTTCATTGCGATTAATTGCAATTAATTTTCCCAGTTTGTCCATCCATCCATTTTCCTGACCGCTTCTTCCCCTTCGGGGTCGCGGGGTGCCAGAGCCTATCCTGGCTACTGGTGGGCGAAGGCGGGGTTCACCCTGGACAGGTCGCCAGTCTGTCTCAGGGCCTCAATCACACACATTCACTCTCACATTCACACCTAGGGGCAATTTAGAGTCACCAATGAACCTATGAAGCATGTTTTTGGACGGTGGGAGGAAGCCGGAGTCCCCGGTGAAAACCCACACATGCACGGGGAGAACATGCAAACTCCACACAGAAAGGTCCCAGCCAGGAGTCGAACCGGGGCCTTCTCGCTGTGAGGCAAGAGCGCTAACCACTGCACCACCGTGCAGCCCCTTTTCCCAGTTTGTGATTAATTTTTTTTTTTTTTTTTTATTTCTGACCCTGTTTATTAGCCAATTTAATATTGTAATTTAAATTTTAACCTTTTTCCTAAACAGACGTCTTTCTGTTGCGGTTGCTGGAGCCTGTCCCAGGTGAAGGTGGTGCTGGTTCTGATGGTTCTCCAGTCCATCACAGAATTACATTCACACCTGAGACAATCTAGCCATTCATTCATCTGTGAAGTGTTTTTAGAACCAGGAGAACATGCAAACTCTACAGAAGTAGAAGAATTTGGACCGGGACCTTTTCATGAAGCTCAGACATCAAGCTCACAAAAAAAAAAAAAAAAACTTTTTTAAAAATGGCAGCTTTTCTTTTGGCTTTATCTCCATAGCAACCATTTTATCTGGGAATAACGAACATTTCTGTTCTTTTTAAAATAACTGGCAACATGAAACTTTTGAATTTCTTTGGGAATTGAGTTTTTGTTCTTTTGGTTGACCACGCCCACATTCCTACTATGTTGATATCACATTATTTCATTCAGTTTGAAGTAACGAGTCACTAAATTTTCACAATATTCCAGTAAAAAATATACAAACTGGGAATCGCTGCTTTCACGATCTCGCCACGCTAACATCGCTAACACCCCGAATCAAACTTCTGTAGCTGGAACCAAAGGGGATTTTTTTTTCCTTTTTAATTTAAGATGGCAGCCTCTTCCGGAGGTCAAAGGTCAACAAAAATGTGGAAAAAAAAAACACTTTGCCAAATAAAGGCCACTAAGTTTTGTGACCATCCCATAATTGCAAAACGCCCTTTGGATATCTCCAACTCCTGCGTTTTAGTTTTGTTAGAGGATTTTGAAATAATTTTTAGTCTAATAAGACATTTTTTGAGTGTTTGATGTAATTTTTATTTATTTATAGGGGGTGTTGAANNGGGGGGGGGGGATATTTTAGCTATAAGGTGCAGTGAGGAAGAAAAGTAAAAAAAAGAATTCTTGGTCCTTCAACCCGGGAACCAGAATAACAGAATAATGAGAATCTGAGGTCATTTCCTGGCTCACGCTGACCCCTAGAGGTCAGAGAAGGAACTGCTCCATATTTTTCTAACTGGTTACAAATATCTATCTTTACAAAAGCTCTCCAGACCTGAACCGGTCAGTTTCAGTTATGAAGCCACAGAACCAGAACCAGAACCTGGAGATCAGGTGTTTATTTCCGTAAACAAAAACAGGCAGAACTTTTCTAAACGTCGGTTTCTTCTGCAGACGACGACCGGCTGCGACACAAACAGCAGAGCAGATAAATAACTACACTTCCTCCATCCTGGGGGCGTGGCCTTCAGCAGGGGTGGTGGTCAGGGACTCGCTTCCTGCAAACACAGAGTGGGTCAGTTTGTTCTGGCGGGTTGAACCGGACCGGCCAATGCGCGGCGGCTGACCTGGGAGCGGCTCTGATGATGTTGTCCACCCTCAGGATCATCTCCGCCGCCTCGGAGGCGCTCAGCAGCATCTGCCGCTTCACCTGGAAGGACTCGGTGATGCCGAGCTCCACCATGTCTCCCACGGTGCCCGCCGACATGTCTGCAGCCAGAGAGTTCGGGTTCAGAACCGGCCGACCCGCCTGCAGCTCTCACCTGACCTGAACTCACTCAGTCCAAACGTGGTCTTGTTCTCCTGATGCGCCGCTCTCAGCTGGGCCACCAGGTCGGCGCTGTCGTAGCCGGCGTTGTCGGCGATGATGGTCGGCAGCTGGAAGACACACGGAGAGCTTAAGCCCCGCCCTTCTGGGACGTGAACGCCAAACGTTGCTGAGCCGACTCACCATCCTCAGAGCTTTGGCGAACGACTCCATGGCGACCGCCTCCTTGCCCGGCGTCCTGTTGGCCAGGTCGGTCACCGCTTTGGCCATCAGCATCTCGGAGCAGCCTGCAGGAGCCACACAGGTGAGGGGCGACCTCTGACCTCACAGCCAGACGGCGCCAGCGTGCACGTACCTCCACCGTAGACGGTGCGCGGCTCCTTCACCGTCTGAGCCAGAACGCAGAGGGCGTCGTGGAGCGAGCGCTCCGCCTCGTCCAGGATCTGCTGAGTCGCTCCTCGCAGGACCACGGTGCAGGCCTCACCTGTGGGGGAGGGGCTAAAGCGTCACAGGTGGACCAACCACCACCTGCCCTGAGAGGCGGGTGAGGAAAAGATGGTTCAAACCTGAACCAGGAACTGAACCTAAATCCAGATCAGAATCAGGACTGGGACTGGAATCAGGACCAGAACTTGAATTAGGATTCGAACCTAAATCAAACTGAAGTCTAAAAAAGAATGAAAACCTGAACCATGACAGGAACCTGAATCAGGAGTGGAACCTAAATCTAGACTAGAACCTGCATGCGGACCAGAACCTGAATCAGGACCGAAATTTGAGTTTGGATAGGAATCTGAATGAAATGGAAACCTGAACCAGGACCGGAACCTGCATCTGGTTTAAAACCTGAATTGGAACCAGAACCTAAATTAGCACTGAAACCTGAAACCGGACCAGAACCTGGATTACCCTTAAAGATGGAGCCTGAAAAAGGACTGGAATTTCAATAGGGGGTGAAACCTGATTCAAGATGGGAACCTGAACCAGGAACTGAACCTGAATCCAGACCAGAACCAGAATCAAGACCAAAACCAAAATCAGGACTAAAACTGGAATCGGCACCAGAACCTAAATCTGGACCAGAACTTGAATTGGGATTGGAACCTAAATCAAAATGAAGCCTAAAAAAAGAACCGGAACCTGAACCAGGAGTGGGACCCAAATCCAGATAGGAACCAGCATCAGAACCTGGAGAGTCAAAGCCCTCGAGGAGCGTGCTCACGTACCCATGGCGACCCCGGAGAAGTGGATGAGCGTGTCCTCTCCGATCATCACCTCCTCGATCAGCTTGCAGTGTCCGAGCTTCACCATCTCGGGGTGCTCGAAGGTGGAGGTGATCTCCCCGCCTGATGACATCAGAGCTGCGGTGTCAGAGCCCGGAGGCGCTCTCAGACGCTCAGGTGTGTGTCAGTGTACCTGTGACCAGAGCGAGGCGCTCCACGCCGGCGAAGTCGGCGTGCTCGATGGCCATGACGCCGGCCTGAGCGAACAGCTGCTCCGGGTAGTTGTAGATCAGCTGCCTGCAGACGCAGAGGAAGACTTCAGGATCTCCACAGGAAGCAGAGGACTTTTATTTTGATAGAACTCGAACTCGCCGGCGCCCCCTGCAGGCACCGTACCTGTTGATGAAGCAGTTGATGCCGTGCTTCAGGATCCGCTCCACCTTCTCCTTCATCTTCTCCTTCTCGGCGAGCTCGATCTCCGCCACCTTCGCCGTGGAGTCGACGCGGACTCTGGAGCCGAAGATCTGCCGGAAGCAGCCGGTTAGAACAAAGATGGCCGCCCCGATGCTGGTCATCGGTCGGACTCGGTACCTTGATCTTGTCGGTGTCCATGCCCGTGTTGGCGATCAGGATGTTGGCGTTCTCCAGCCTCTTCGGTTGGTTCACGCCGATCTTCTTGTCCAGCAGAAAGCCTGAGAGGAGCACAAACGTTAGCAAACGAGCAGCAGCCGTGACCTGGCAGTACCTGGACCCCGCCCTCACCTTCGTCCAGGTAGGAGTCTGTGAGGCTGCCCCCCAGCTTCTTGATGACGTGGATGGCCTCCAGGTTCCCGGAGCCCTTCAGCCTCATGACGGCGTCCACGGCCAGCTGGGAGAAGTGGTCCTTGTGGTGGGTCAGGAGTTTGGAGGACAGCGTGGTGCGGGCGATGTTCAGCAGGTCCTCCTGGAAACGGGCCGGGTCGTTGCTATGGAAACCAGAGAGAGGCGGGCGGTTGAAGCAGGAGAAGAACCAAGAAGATCGAGCTCTGAACACGTCTCTAAAAACTTGGAATCGTTTTGAACTTTGTTACAGTTTTATACGAAACAGAGAAACCGACGAACCAACAGCTTCAGAACCAGAACCTTAGATCTGTGAGAGGTAACGGATCAAGGACAATCCGTGGTCCGAACGGATAAGATCGGCACACGTGTACCGCAAACCGCCTTTGGTGAGCCAAACAGATCACAAACCACCAGGAAAAGCGATCCCAGGAGTGTCACGTTTTAGAGATAATTATTGTTTAAATGTTCACACAGTTAGCTTCAATAAAACAATTAATACCAAAAATAATTTTATCTGTTTCATTTACGATTTAATTTAAACTTTAGGGGGTGGGACGAGAACATTTATATTTTATTTATTTATTTATATTTTCCAGATAGATTTGGTATTTTTAACACTATTTTTAATTATTCTTTTCTCAGTTTTTGTAGATTTGGTCTAAAAACATGTAAATGTCATCAGAAACGAGATGTTTTAGCATTTTGTTTGTGTTCAAAGTTTGTTCTAATAAATAAGCCTGAATGACCAAATGCTTTGATGTTGCATATATAAATATTGTGTGTGAACGACTTTATATGCTTATTGAATATATGATTTAAAGTGTTTCCAAAAAATTAAGTTAGCTCTTATCTTATTGTTTCTGCTGTTTGTTTTTAGTGATCCAAAAAATGACCCTAAAACCGTGACACGATCTGTGAGTTTTGTGATCTGTTACACCCCTAAAAGAAAGGATTACTTATTAGTTTAATTTAGATTAAATTTATAAATCGATGATAGATGATAAACTTTGTAGGTTTTTACATCCTGTTGATCTGAAGACGTCTTGTTTGATCAACTCTACCTCCAGAATGAACAGATTTTAGAAGCAAAACTTTGGTAAAAAATGTGTGAGTTATGAGTTAAAAGCAGATATGATCTTATGCTGAACAACATTGGTTGTATAAATAAAACTGAAAGATGCTTGGTTCTTTTGATATTTTTGCTTTTGTTTCATATTTATTATTTAAAAAAGAAGGTCATGAATGCAATCCCAAATTTCTTAAAGCCTAAAGTGACACTAACAGTTTCGATCAGTAGAAATGGAGCCCAGCTGGCTCTTTTACTGTTTGTTCCTCTGTTCTAGAAGAACCTGGAAGATCCAAACAAACGTTTCTGTTAAAAACACTGAAACTCCAATAATAGGATCGGTTCACGGGGGAGGGGTCACCTGTGGTCGGCCGCCGCCTCCCTCAGAGCCTCTCTGGCCGTCTGAGTGGCCTTCCTCCACCCAGAGATGATGGTCTGTGGGTGGATTTTCCTGGCGATCAGAAGCTCCGCCTCCTACAAAACCCAGAGAGAAACTGTGCAAATGCGCCGCATTAAAAACGGTGAGAAGTCGAGGACTTCCAGGCATTTACCCGCAGCAGCTCCGCGGCGAGGACAGTCACGGAGGTGGTCCCGTCGCCGACCTCGTCGTCCTGGACTTTGGACATGTCTGCGGACAGAAACGGCGTTCAGGTGAAACCCTGACAGACTGGAGGGTCTGTCTGGAGACTCCATCATTTCAGGTTGAATAAACACAGAAAATAGTTTAATCTTTAAGGGAAAATGTTTGATTCTGTAGCCTCTTCAGGTTGGAAATTTAAAAAAATGTGATCTCAGTCTTAGTTACTTTAAATAAACAGGATGAATGTTTTCATGACGCTTCGGGTCATCATTTTATGACTAAGTTTTTGGGATCAACAGAAATTTCCAGGAGAATCACCATCAAACAACGCAATTAGGGGCTTGTCCGGGATTAGTTCAGTTTCACTCACCGACCAGGACTTTGGCGGCTGGATTGTCGACCCCGATGGCCTTCAGGATGGTGGCTCCGTCGTTGGTGACCGTCACCGTCCCGCTTTTCCCTCCACTCAGCAAAATCTTATCCTGAATGACAGAAGCCGCAGAGAATGAAGGAGCTCACGAAGACCCAGCATGAAGACGAAGAGGGTCTTCATTACCCACCATCCCCTTGGGTCCGAGGGTGCTCTTCACCAGGTCTCCGATGGCGATCGCTCCCACGAATGACGACTGAAGCCAGAGGGACAACGCTCTTCATCAGTTCAGGGTTTCTCTGAGTGAAACTGGAATGAACAACTGAAGCTAAACTCACCAGTCGAGCTGTTTCTGCCTTTTCTTCATCGGCTCCTGATTTGAAGATGTTGACCGGGGCCATCGATAGGGACGCCTGCAAACAAACACCACGAGCTACACTCCAGACGGATTCAGCAGAGACGGGTCAGGCTCTGAACGGTTCCAGCCTTGCAGGAACAAAGTTTTACAAATCTAACCTAATTTTTTTAAGGTTAAAAATATTGTTTTTACTCAAGAAAAAAAAATCATACAAACTATTTATTCATCGTGGCTTAATTTAAATGTAATATTACCTGTCTATTTGTATGGATGAGACACGATCTAAATTCTCTAATAAACATTTAATTATGTTATAAGATAAAGAGCGAATTGTGTACTGAACTATTTAAATACGATTCAACACAAATTAATAAGCAGATTTCTTCACATTTTTTCAAAATCATCCATATAAGGCATGAGGGAGAGCTTTGAATTCCGATTGTACATAAACGCAACTGAAGCTCCGCCTCTTCCACATTGGAAACCGCTAGAAGCTTTCTATAAAAAAAATCGAAGACAAAATAAAAAGTAACGAATAAATCGATACGCGTTAAATTTACAGAAGTTACCAATGAGGAAAAGGCGGGATGTTGTTCTTCCAAACGTAATTTTAAAATAAATTTTGAACATATTTTTAGTCGTCGTAGATTTGTCTCTGACAGCCACAAAGCCGGATCAAGCTAACCCGACATGCTAACGCGCTAACATGACCGGACAAGAAAACTAAACCCAAAGAGAAATGCGGCGGAACCGTTTATTTATCAGCGCCGCAGGTTTGTTGCTGCTAAATAAAAACGGAACAATGAACTCATAACAGCACAAAGCTGCTAGCTTAGCCGCCTCCGAACCTCCATGTGCTTCCTTGCTTTAGCTTCATCACCTCGAAAAAGCTGCTCAAACGTCAAACTGAGACAAACAAACGTGTCGTAAACGGAACTATGTTTGTTTGTTTGTCTGCTCTGATGATGCGCGGCTCTTTTATTGTGCTTGAATTGTGTTTACAGTTGAGAAAAGAAAGAAAAAGACTTACCATGATGTCTATGAAACCGGGCTGGGGCCGAGCATGCGCACTAGAGAAAGGCTGCACACGGAAGTGACGCAATCACGTAAGGACGTAATGATGCCTTCACTTGACAGAAGAAACACAACGACCTGATCTGTTTTGATCAGATGTTAAAACCAAACAGATATTTTTGATTGATAAACAATAATAATAACAATAAATAATACTCATATTGCTAATAATAATACTAAAAATAATAATAATACAGTCAATGGTTAAATCAGAGGTTAGTGGTGTTTGTAGTGTTTGTTAGTGGTGTTTTCTGAGACGTTTCAGTGGCAGTTAAGAAAATAAAATTATGAAATAAAAGTATTTTTAAAATAGTTGCACCTAAATAAAAGCATGTTTATTTGCTTAATGTTGTGTTTATTAAACCAATACTAACTATATTTTTGATAAATATGCTAAATACATAGTTTAGTTTATTTATTTCATTTTCAGAGCACACAACAAAACATGTCATACTACTCTAGTCCATACATAAATAAAACAAAAAACATAAAATAAATAAAACATTACAAGTGTTTAAAATGTTTTTATTCTGTGTGTATTTTCACTAATGTCTTAAAACTATCTTTTTAAAAAACAAACGTATTGCTTCACCAGTTTAAGCCTACAGAATGGCACAAGAAAACAAAATAAAATATGAATAGTTCTTTCAGTATTTCTATTTGATCGTTACTTTCCTTAGGTGTTCGACCTGATAAAATATTAAGAAACAAACATAATAATAATAATAGAACATTTTTTTTAATCTAAATCAATTTACAAAATATGTTGCAGTAAAATATAACTGATTTTGATATTATTTAAAGAATAAAACAAACTTATTTTATCACCCTTGAGGTTTATTACAATTTATTTTTAAGTGTTATGAACTGCCTGCAGCAAACAAGAAAAAACAGACAATAAATTCAGATGTGAAATAGGAATACATTAGATTCTTTTGTTTTTCTCTTTCTTACATCCAAACTTTCATTTTCAATTAGGACTGACTGACTTTCATCCCAACACCAGGGGGCGCCAGCAGCCTCATTCAGAGTTAAAGGATCTCTCCTCCCAGGCTTTAATGAGCTTTTCTCTATGATATGACCTCAGTGAAACGACCAAAACTTGTTTTAATACATTTCAAATTCCATGTGTAAGTGTTCTTGATTCAGCACTAATGTAGCTTTTATTGAAGAACCGTGTCTTCGGAGAAGTTTCAGAGTTTTGGGGGTTTATGTGCATCAACATCAGCTGCTTTTCTTCTGGCCCAAAGTCCTGCATTTGTGTCCTGCGGCCTGAACCGGCA
The DNA here is from genome assembly GCF_002922805.2 of Oryzias melastigma. Taxonomy (NCBI): domain Eukaryota; kingdom Metazoa; phylum Chordata; class Actinopteri; order Beloniformes; family Adrianichthyidae; genus Oryzias; species Oryzias melastigma. Next base: position 22,184,248 of record NC_050534.1, on the reverse strand, counting down.
GACAGTACATGTGCATGGGAAACGTCCTGAAGTAGCTGCTGGCCCAGGGTCTGCGGGAGAGGGAGACGTGAAAACGCATGAGGAGTCGTGTTTTACATCAGAGTTCATCCAGATCTGTTTATTTCTGAGGATGGTATTCGTTTGTACTTGGAAACCCGCTGGCTCAGTCCCAGGAAGAGGAAGTTTTGCCACTGAAGTCTGTTTTTCTGTTGCTGAGGTAAGTCTTTTTTTGGAAGGTGGTCATCGAGATGAACTGATTCCTGGAGCTCCGCCCCCCGGAGCTTCGCCTCAATCCGAACCAACTGAAAGACAAACATAAAACCCAAACAAAAGGTCTTAAAGGTTTCTCTTTACGTCACTTCCTGCTGTGCTGTTGGCCTCTGTGAGATAAACTCTAACGCCTGGCTCATACCGGAGGCAGACGCGGTGTGGAACGGAGGTCGCTTCCATTCGGCGCCCTTGTTAGCCTGAGGTTTAGTTCACACCAGACGCGAAGCGCCGCGGTCCTCTGCGGTGGCTCACGATCGTTTTGGCGTCTGGTCAATTTTAACACGAGAAATTCTGTCCATTTTCGTTCAGACTAATGTTGGCTGGATCTGATTACGACTCTCCGCTAGAACTGTGATGTTCTTCTGTCTGGTGTTTATACTTTTTAAGCAACGCGGTCGTGTCCAGCGTTTTTTTTAAGATGATCAGCATCCCGCTCAGACACCTGCAGCATCAGTGAGCGCTCAGGTACATGAAAGCAGAGGAGGAAGTGATGAGTTCATCTGCTAAACAGAAGCAGGGAATACAGACGACAAAATTAAACTAAAAAGGAACAAACTGCATTCTCTAGTGCTAGAAATGAGGAAGAAGACATGTTTTCCAGCAACTTGCTCTATTTTCTATCTAGTTGTCCTCTCTCTCTCTGTGAAGTTCAGTATTTCTTAACTTCTTCAGTAACTTTCATCATTTTCAGTGTTAAAATATATTTTTCTGCGGAGTCGCGTACTCTAATCGCTGAAATAAATTCAAGTTAAATGACACGATTCGCCCATGATTGCACTCCAGGCGTAACATTTCAGTCGCGGGTGACGTCACCAGCAGGCGGAGCATTCTGATGCGACTGAAGCGATTCTGCTCCGATGGCCGAGCGCCGACTGCGACGCCAGCGATTAGGAATCACGTGGGAGTAGAAACCAGCCTTAAGGCTCAACCCTAATAGAATAAATGACCTTTATTATTGGCAATAAAAAAATATATTTTAAGATGATCACTATCCTTATAGAAATATTTTAGTTTTTAACTTTTTTTTTAACTTTAACAAAAACAGAATAAAGGAGCAAACAATTCAAAGAAATCAGGTCAGTTCTGTAAATGCTTTTCATACAAATTTTAGAAAAACATTCAATCATACATGATAAAACAACCATATTCTAGCAAATTCGGTCCTGATTGCAACAAAAATATTTATAAGAATTATATATATATAAAACTATAAAGACGGAATATACTAACATAACTCTGTACTTAAACTTGTAGAATGTCAGGACAAATATCTCAAGCATTGTTCATGTAAAATTATTTTTGTCATTTTTCATGCTCTATATTAGAATGTTTAATTCCTTTAGGCATAGATGAAAACAGAAACACCACAATAATAACAACCAAACAACAATCTGCATTAGAATTAGATGAAAGTCGAGAGTTTACTGAAAATCAGATGTGAAGTTTTAATGTGATTTTCCTTCTGAAACAGTAACATTTGTCGAGGAAACTGCAGCATCAGAAAAGCATAAGAACAAAGAATCTCTGAAGATTGTTTGCTGTCTGGTGACAGAAAACTGTTTTTTCTGCAACAAATTTACTGTTTCAATCTGATATTTAATGGTTTCCTGATGCATTTTTCACCATGTGATCATTTGGTTAAAGCACCTCATCCCACTATTCAAAAATAAACTTTTTAAACGTATAAACGCAATTTGAAGAATAAACGTTAGCATTTCTTTCAGGCATGTTTTTGCTAACAGCTTTGTCAGAACAGTAAATTGTAAGAGTCTTAGAGGAAAACCACAGAGGAGGTTCTTGGATGTAGTACAGGAAAGAAGGTTGGAGTTAACGAGGATACAGAGGAGAGAATTAGATACAGACAGAGGAGTTGTTGTGGCGCCCCCTACAGGGTGCAGCTAAAAGACAAAGGAACTTTGTAAGAAATGTAGAAAATTAAACAAAGTAAAGGCTTATGATGGCAGATCCTTTTAAGAAAAACAATTCAACCTAATAGTGTTTTTTAGTATGTCATTTTATTATTTTTAGTCACGTTCACTATTCATCCGTAAGAACATTACCTCCTCCAGCAGACTCCGGTTCTCCAACATTTTATCTTGAAAGTTCAGATCCAAGGATGATGGTTCTGACTGACAGTTTCCATCAGGTTCCTGTTCCTCCTCCAGAGCTGGCTGATCTGCTTCACCTGTCCGCTGCTGCGAGACGATCGCTGGCTGGAAACTGGTACTGGCAGACAGACAGTGATGAGTTCAAATTTCACCTTGTGACGTTCTAGTCTTTTTATGGAGGTAGAAGTGGTGACGAAAACAAATGTGCATCTATGTGTGTCACATGACCACGTTTAGCAGCCCATAGTTTCTTTTATGCCAAAATGTCCCACTTAACTAAGTGTCCCCACTAAATGATGCTTAAGCTCACTTAGGTCCCCATAAGTACACATGCACAAACACATCATGCTTTCTTTGTTCTTTAAAATCTTCATGTAGATTTTTTCCTGGATGTGTCTATTAAAAGCTACAATCACTATGCCAAGATCATCTCAACTTCACCTACACACATGCACCCCCCCCCCCCACACACACAAACAAAGAAAAGGCTTTCAGACTCTTATCAAGTTCTCATCCCCTGACTGAGTTTCCATTTCCTTTGTCAAACTGCAGCTTAATTCATTTGGACTTTGCTTGAAGATAAAACACATTTTAGAACACATTAACACATCATTATACAGTAAAAATGTCCAAATGTCCTTAAGAGGCATACAAACAAACAAACAAACAAACAAACAAAGGAGTCTAAATCCTGACGTCCAGACTCCTGTCCTGGTACCTGTGCTCTCTGCTGTCTGACTCCTCCTGAATCTGAGAGAGATGTCGGCCGCCCATCCTTCCCTGTGAAACCCCAAAGAACAGACGCACAAACAAACGCACACATTGACAAACACAGACACACATTCACGCACAGCATATAAGGTGTCAGTTAATTACAGGTTCTCAGAGGACAGATGGAATCTGGAAGATGAGAGACGACAGTTACCGCAGCAACAAGAGACTTCTGTCCACCAGTGTGTGGGCTGACAAATGACACCAAGACACACGCGCACACACACACACACACACACACACACACACCCAC
>NC_050534.1:22167733-22180784 GCF_002922805.2 Oryzias melastigma | reverse complement strand
CACACACCCCCCCACACACACACACACACTTTGTAAAGTTCATTGAATGTAATTTTGAGTTTATTAGAATTTAGAAAAAGTAACTTTTTTGATATAAACAATACTTACAAAGATCCATTCTAAGAATATCTTTGCCTTTAAAAAAAAGTCAAATAGTTTACTAAGCGGAACAAAGTGAAATAAAGATTTCAAACGTATTTAAATTGTTAGCCAAACTTAACAGTTTGTGTTTTATTTATTTAAATCTAATAATCATATTTTGTATCTACAACACATTAAATTAATCATAATTTTGTGAGTTTTGAGCATCATGTTTATGCATTTACTGTATATCTAGGTTTTATAGTTTTCCTGTTGTTTTTGTTTATTTTTATTATTTTAAGTAATAAATTCTGCATAAAAAAACGAGAAATCTGTTCAGAGCATGAAGAATTTCTTGTTTTTTTTTTCTTTTTTGTTGATTAAAACAGACTTAAGATTTCAAAACCTGTTGAGAGTTATACTACTTTTTATTTTAACACAAAACCTTAAAACTGATATTTCTGACTTAAAGTTTTTAGGATATTTAACGAAGTGAAAAAACTCTTCCAAACTGTCTCACTGCAACTGATTAAAATTAGTTTTGCAAAGTTGGAGGCCAAACACATATTTACTCTACCTCATAGATTTCTAAAAACAATTAAATACCTTAAATAGTTAATTTCCTGCATTTTTAACAATAAAAACTCTGTATTCTCTCTCAGCATAAACTCACAGTGTGCTGGAAGTCCATGTCTTTCCTCCTCGTCTTTGTATTTCATCACTTCACCTCCAGCTGACTCACTTCTTTCACAGACCTGTTTCCGGTGCTCCTCCTCCACCTGAATTAGTCATTTCGGTTCTTCCAGTCTCCACCTTTAGCTAATCCTTCGTGTCCCCTCAGTGACCCCCAGAGAACCCTGACAACTCGCTGCACTCCTGGATGGTTTTCATTCTCAGTCGTCCATTTCGATCCCAACTCCATCATCCACACAAAACAATCTGAAACAAATTGAACAAATCTCTATTAGTACATTTTTATTTTGTTCTGAGAAATTTGTTCAGCTTTTATTGGTGTTAGCTAAACTGCAACAAGCTAGCAGAATGTTTGCAGTTCTTTGTAAATAAGGCTGAATAAAAGGAAAGGATCAATTTCAATGTTTGATTTATTCAGCAATCCGGATCTGAAGGACCAAATAGTTTTTGAAATTCTTCTTTCTTCTTCACCTTTCAGCCAAACTTTGACCCCTCACACATACACAACCACTACTCCGAAAAACATGACGATGTCACCGGAGTGTTAAGTCTTGCTGCCCCAGCTGTGCCCTTTCTTTTTTCTTTTTTTTTAAAGACAAATTTTTACTGAAATTCTCAACACATTCTCATTCCCAACTCGTCACATACAGACGTGTGGTTCCGGCCCCCACTGCGCCACTTTTTGACGTCTTAGGTGTCCCCAACTTGTGGTTTTTTGACATGCTGGCTGTTCCCGTTAAATCAGGGGTCTCCAACCTTCGGGGTGTGAGCCGGTACCGGTCCGAGGGCCGCTTGGTACCGGGCCACACAGGGAAAAAAACACATATGCTAATCAGGGGTCCCCAACCATTGGGACACAGACTAGTACCGGTACCCTGACCCAGTGGCAGATCCGGATACCACGTCCAGCACCGTATCCGAGGGTTGCTTGGTACCGAGTCACAGACAGGGAAAAAATGCAAATACTTGGATTGGCAGCGGCTCAGGTGGTTGAGCAGGTCAGCCAATAATTGAAGGACTGGCGGTTCGATCCCCGCTCCCCCCACCCAACTGCCGTCGTGTCCTTGAGCAATGGATATACATAGTAAGTGCAACATTTAGTACAGAAATTAGATTCAGTTTAATTGTCAGTGTTTGGTTACGGTGATGCTGTTAATTCCCACTGGTCCGTGAAGTACGCACGAGATGTCAGCCTGTGACGCACCCCGCGAGAGCGGGTGTAACATGCAGAAGTGAATGCCGTGTATCGTGAGTCGCAACTGATTAATAAACGGAGCATCGATTAAAAAGCACGTCGTTGTCTGTGGCTGAATCTGCACGTTTGATGGGATCAAGAACACAACAGTAAGCGTTTTGAACGTCTGGAAAAGCTCAGATAAATCCAATCCAATCCAATCTTACACTCACAACCAGTGCACTTATTTTTACTCAAAATGTCCTCATCCAAAACTACAACTTTGTAACTTTTTCTCTCTTAAGCTCAAAGCTTGAACATGTTGGAAACAGCGTGCAGCTTCTCAGTCTAATGTTTGAGCTCCTATGCTGGTGGTGTTGGTCTGATGTGCTGGAGTGGTCGACGCGTTCCTCCGATTAAACGCCGTTTCTTTGGAACAAAAGATTTCGGTCTGTTTACCACGCAGCTTGACCACTATTTCATGGCAAAGTGTGAAATTTAGCAATTTTCTCACAATATGGGAAAACTAATTATTCATTCTGACAATATTTTTGAAATTTCACACATAGCACCAGATTAAGTCTCCGTCGACATTTTGTTGACATTTGATCTGGACAAAGGGAAACCATCTTCACTTTTACTCCTGAGGATTTCGCTCAGTCGCTTCGTAACTTCTGGGGCCCGTTCCAAGAAGCAGGTTTTGTTGGAACTCTGAGTTCGTGAACTCCAAATTCGGCAAAACTCTGAGTTTTCGGTTCCAGAAAGAGAGATAACTCAAACCCGGGAAAGTGGGTCAAACCAAGCCCGTTCCAAGAAGCGGGTTAAGCTGAACTCAGAATCAATCACTATGGTAACTGAGTCTGTGAACGAAACCTGGTCGGTAGCAGGTTTTCTTCAGGAAACTTAGAGTTCTCTGTGGTCTCCGCCCCTTTTTAAAGAGAAATATGTTCAAATATGAGTTCCTCATTAACATTTAGAGAACATTCACATTAGAGACGTCACGTTTTCACCATTCAGAAACCAGAATGACATGTTCATTCATAGAGGATCATGTAGAGAGGAGGCTGATTAATCCAGAGGAAATGTTATTTACGTCGGTAGAGGATTTGGAGGACACGAGTCGACTGACTGCAGTTTCCTGATTCATTTTTATTTCAGCGATATTATAAATAGTGAGTTTTTCCAGGGACTCGCTATTAAAAAATACAGTTTTCTTTTCCTTATTTTAAACCAGGGGTATTCAAGTCCAGGCCTCGAGGGCCGGTGTCCTACATGTTTTCCAACCAGCCTTCCATTGAAGCTCCTTATTGGCTGCTAATTTCCAGGATCAGGTATGTTTAGCCAATAAGGAGCTTCAATGGAAGGCTGGTTGGAAAACATGTAGGACACCGGCCCTCGAGGCCTGGACTTGAATACCCCTGGTTTAAACCCTTAACAATAGAAATTATTGAATGTCAAACACAGAGAAAGTCTTTCAACTCATCTACTGTCTGGGACTAGCGTCAAACATTAGCTCGGTCGTCAGCAACGCTGCTTCCCACTGTAGTGTTTGCGAGTTCGATTCCCGGCTACGGAATTTGTTTTTACGCTTAACAAAAAGAATTCGGCGAATATTTTTTAAGTCTTGAGAATTAAAATTAAATAAATACTTTTTTAACATGTGGCTACAGTTTCTTCTTAGCGTGCAGTGATATCTATGTGTGTGTGTGGGGGGGGGGTTACCAAAACTGGTTATTCATGCGATTATGGAGATTACTGGTTAAATTAGTAACAGATCAAAAACCATTCCTTACTCAACAAGAGACAAAATAACCTTCCTGACATTATTTATTCATTATTAGAAATGATTCAAATAACTGCAGATATTTTCTCTCTGTTCTACCGCTGCAGCTGTGTTGCTTTTCTTGATGAAAATGTTCTCCTATAGTCGCATATGCTTGAAGGAACTTATCAATTTCCGCCACCGGAAGTAGTAAACTCAGATGTTTGTCCCCGTTGCCATGGTGAATCATGCTGTCTTTGCTCCATTGATCAGGGCTTTTTATGGTCGCGACGCTCACACCTGGTTCTGGTTCTGACAACTTCAAGTTGATTGAATCAAAAATTTTCAGCTGTTCTGGAACCGAAAACCCTGAGTTTGAGAATTTAGAGTCCAGTGACTCTAAGTTCAGGTTTGAACTCTAAATTTGTTGAACCTGCTTCTTGGAACGGGTCCCTGGACTGTCATCGGGAGGCTATTTGGTGTAAAATGTTAGCTTTAAAGTTTGTAGATTCTGATTAGATTATCATGGTAAGCTTGAAAAAGTGATGTTACCTCTATTGCTCACATTTTTTTTACCAGAATATTGGGAAATGCAGACCATCAACACCCCTTGTGGTTTTAATTACCGTATTTTCTAGATTATAGGTCGCACCGGAGTATAAGTTGCAGGAGCGAAAAATGTCTAATTAAGAAGAAGAAAACCATTTAGAAGTTGCACTTTTATATTTGCTATAGCATGTTAGAAAATACAGCGGCCTCTTGTGGTTGTTAGTGGAAACAACAGCTAAAGTGCGACTGGTTGCTAGTGGAAAAATAGGGAAGATATTAGCCTATTTAAGTTTAAAAAATCACAAATGAGTCGCTCATGAGTACAAGATAAACTTTGAAAAACTATGAAATACACAGCGACTTATACTCCAGAAAATATGGTAAATATTAAGACAAACATTTCCTGTCATTACACCATTTTACATAATTTTGAGAGTTTTTGATTGGTCTGTTTGGTTTATCTAGATGAATCTGGAGACTTTAACAAGAGAATGAGTGAAAGAACAGAAATGGAGGCGGTGTGACTGAAGAGCTGTAGGACACTTAAGAAGCTGCTGGAAAAAACCAGGATCAAATCACAACAACCTGATCTTCTGATTGGTGACCTGCGGTCAGTCCGCCATCGGTTTACGGTTTCAGAGTCCCGAGTTTTGCTCATCCTAATCTACAGAACCAGATAAACTCACATATTTATCACTGCTTTAGTACTGCTCATATATCCCTTTGATTGATGCCTATAGACTGTAAACACACGACAAGTCATACATCACAAAATTCAACCATTGAAATGGTATTTAAACACAAAAATAAGAAAATTACAGATTCATGACAATGTTTGACCATTATTAGTAAAACTATAGGATCATGTACAGTAATAGAAAAAAAAAGTTCATTTAAACTTTGACTATTAACTTTGGTGCCAATTGTCCAATTTTGAAAGTTTGAAAGTTTTCCATGTTCTGTTGATTAATTTGCATTTTATGATAGAATTTTGTCAAATAAAAAAGTTATTTAACATCTTGAAGCATTTTGACTGCAGGAAAAACCGTACAACTACAGTGAGGTTTATTTCTGATTATGAGAAAACTTTATTGTTCGCAGAGATGTCGGAAAAACAATAATTTAAAATGGGGTTTAAAGCAATTTTTAAATCTATTGATTCCTACAAAAATATAATCATTAAGATAATTGTAGGATCAGAAAACTTGGTTTGATATATTTTGTTTTCCTCAAGTGCATTAGTTTTTGTTTCTTTGCTCATTAAAGCTTAAAAACTAAAACTTTTCTAAATTAATAATTTTAATCAAAATTTTAGCTTTTTTATTTATTAAACAAAAAAAACTCACCAGAATTACTTATTTAAAGCTGTAAAGTCAACAGATAAAACTAAAACACACAAAAGTTTTCACATATTTTTAATTTTCCAAAAATCTTTTTTCTATTTTCTCATTTCTCTTACATAAAATTAGACTTTTAGAAAAGAAAGATTAAAAAACACTCAAACCATTTCATCCTTTTCTAAGTCGTGACGTTAAAATCCAGACGTTCCAGTTGATGAAAACAAAAAAGGTCGAGAACCATAAATAGAACCATAAACAGTGCATGTGAACCATCATTTCTTAGGACAGTATTAACACTCATCTGCTGCATCTCTGAGTTTTATTTTCTGAGTTGATTTCATGTCTGATGTGAAGAAGCAGCAGCTGAAAGTAAAACATATGGAATACTCTTGTTTTGTGTTGCAGTTTTTACTGTTTTAATGAAATGTTTTTCCCATTTAACACTGAAAATACATTCATAGCTTTGAAAGAAACGGTTAAAAAACTGTCTTTTGTGTAAAAGTGGACTTTTGTAAATATATTTGAGTGAATCCATGTGTTTAGTTGGTGCAGCGTCTGTAGAAGTTGAAGAAGTAGTCGGTGAAGAACGCCCCCGCGTAGTGATGGTCAGTACTGCAGTCTGCTTGACCCTGAGGAAAAACAAAAGGGCATTTTTCACCTTATTATACAAGGATAAAGCTTACAAAAGCTTTAAAAACATTACATTTTTAAATATTAAAAATAAATGAATAAAATGATAAAAGATAAGACCAAATGTATTTTTTAGATGAAGTTTTAGGACATTTAGGATCAGTGTGAGACGATCAGGAGAGGATTGTTTCAAAGTGGAAGGTTTTGACACTCCTGCCTGAAGGAGTTCTAATTTATGCTTCAAGATTTCTTCGTGTTTATAAACTGCAGTGACTGGAGTCAGTAAACCTCATAACCACTGGGGTGACATTCACTCCAGTGTAAAATGCTGCAGCTTGGTTACGGTCAAACTGTTTCCACGTCTGTTGTTGGATTAATTTTCCCTAAAAACTGTGTCTGGCTGGGAGTTTGGTTTCATGCTCGAGTCTAAATAGTCTTCCTCCAAATAACTTTTGTGAAGAAACTTTCTTACAGCCACTGTGGAGCGGAAGTGATACGAGCTCTGATAAAGACGAGACACTTGAAGAGGCCATTCATGCTCCCCCTGCAGACAAAAGCAGAAAGTCGTGGTTAAGCAGGAATGGAGGAGGGTTAAATTAACCCAAACACACAAAAAAAATGTTTTTAAAGAAGGTTTTGATCATGAAATCTCAGTAAAATGCCTGAAATACAAGAATAACAAATAAAAACAGACACAAAATAAAGTAAATCTTTAACGAATTCAAGATTTCAATTGAATATTTTAAAAATTAAATAGAAAAAGTAAAAAGGATTTGGTCAACTAGACTTTTTCCCCTTTAGGAAAAAAAGACGTCAGTGTAAGACAGCAAAATTATTTTTAACCCTCCAAATCCCAAAGAACAACCTTCATCTGGTCTTTCAAAGGGCCTATACCATGCAAAATCCACTTTTTGAGCTATTACGTCTATTATTATGTTCATTCCTCACTACAAAAAGTAAGTAATCCTCTAAAAACCTGTGCTCTCAACACAAGCCCCTCCCATACCCACGAAAACAAACGAGTCTTCTAAAAGATGTCAGGCCGGATGAAACAGCAAAAAAGAATTCATAAAATAACTCATATTTCATAAATAACTTGTTCTTTAGTGTTACAAAGATAATATAGTATCACAAATAATGATATAGTTTACTCTGAAAGTACCCCCCCCCCCCCAGGAAAGAACAAGCAGAAAGAGAGGGAGTTACAGTTTTGTTCAGTTTACTATTTCAGTGTAAGAAGTTATCATTTGGAAGCTTTCCATGTTTTGAATATGTAGCCCTACAGCTGAAGGCCTCACTCAAAACCATATTTATAAATATCTACCGCCCCCCTGGATACTGTGCAGAATTTAACCTGGAGTTTAGTGAACTGCTGTCTGTGATTTGTCTTGATTTTGACTCAATAATTATCCTCTGTGATTTTAACGTCCATGTTGACAACCCTCAGAACAAATGGACTAAGGACCTGAATAACTCTGGACAATTTCGGGTTGACTCAACATGTAACAGAGCCCACACACAACAGAGGGAATATTCTTGATTTATTGATTTCCAAAGGTCTGAACATCTCTAAGGTGACTGTATGTGATTTAGGTCTGTCTGATCACTGCTGTGTTTTCTGTGAGAGCACAATTCCAGTACACACAAATGTTTTGAGGGAGGAGATCATAAAACGGTATATAACTGAAAATACTAGTGAGATGTTCAATCAGATTTTCTCTCTGACTCCTCCCCTCTCAGGGAATTCAGTCAATGAACTTGTTAATAGCTTTAATTCCAGTATGTTTAGTATCATGGATAATATTGCTCTTGTAAAGAACGGAAAAAGAGATTGTTTGAAATCTGAGCGCAGATGAAGAAAATCTAAACTACAGGTAGATTATGACATCTATAAAGAGAAACTTCACTTATATAATTTACAACTGAGCAATGCAAGGAAGTCCTATTTTTCTGACATTATTACCAAAAACTCCCATAATGCTCGGGCCTTATTTAATATAGTCGACAGGTTGACAAAACCCCCTGTGTCAGTGGCACCAGAACTTTACTCCACCAAAGCCTGTAATGACTTTGCCAAATTCTTCAGGGACAAAATCAAAAACACTAGACAAACAATTGTTTCATCAACTACAAGTTCAGGATATGAACCCTATCCACTAGAAACCAGTATAAACCCCATGGCTCCGTTTCAACCCATAAACAGTAAAGAACTGCAGAACATTCTATGTCAACTGAACTCCTCCTCCTCTCTGGTCATCTGGATCTTTGTTTGCTTATTTGGGTAGCTGTAATTAACAGCTGCTTAAAAATTGAAACAATTAAAATATATATATTAAAAAAAAACAGTGGCCACATTTTTTTAGTAAAAAGAAAATACAGAATATAGAAACTGATTTATATGTTTTCTTGTAAGAAAATGTGAAACTATCAAATGAACTCCAAAAATAAACTCAAAACAGTGTAAGGTTTATGAAATATCAGATTTTTACTGCTAGTGTTTCATTTATCATATCATGGTTTGACCTAAATGATTAAGTTCTATTAACGGACCATTTCTGCATGTGAACAGATCCAGACCAGAAATGGTGGTCTATACTAATCTGAATCCCTCACTCAGAATGAGGACACTTGCTGCCGTCTACCTGTGTGTTTGACGGGTATCTGCTGTCAGCCACTGACTGAAAGTCCAGCAGGGAGGAGCAGGTGATGGACTCGTCCACGTCACACAGATGGACCACCAGCAGCTCTGTGGAACTGAAGCAGGAGGAGTAAAAGAGATTAAAAACGTCAGAAACACAAAAGGAGGCATCAGAACTTTAGTTCTGTTATGTAGTTCTTACTTCATGACCAGAGTGATCCTCATGTTGACTGGAACAAACTGACTGACGGGAACTCTGAAGATATATCTGCCAGGCCTAGAGAGACAACAGGAGACTTTATTCTTTCGGTTCATATTAGAGTTTTAGATTCAGGTTTTAACCAAGTTGTTTTGTTTTTCTGTTGGAATCATCACAGTTATCTCAGTTCATGACCTCACCAAGTGATCTGTACCCGAGTTCATATCTGGAGGAAAATGTAAACTGGGGTCCAGATTACTTTGAAAAATGAATTGCGAAGAAAATGTTCAGCTTTAAAAATAAAACTTTCACAATGAATCTTTTGTTGGTGGTGCATATGTCACATTAAACTGAAATGTATGAATGCAAAATCAAAGATAGGGAAAGAGTGAGACGAGAGACCACAGATCTAAAAATATTTGTGTCGCAAATGCAAAAATTTATTTTGAAAGCAAAAAGTAATATTTGTATAAGGAACTTTGAAAGTTTTTTTTTTAAACCTAAACATTTTGTTTGGAATTTAGAAAAAAGTTGATCTCAAAACTGTGACATTTGTTCACAATATAGTGGTACAAAAATAGATAGGGAACCAGATAAAAATGTTTGTAAGCAGTAAAATAGATGACATAATGCCAAAGAATGATGTAGAACCATAACACGAAACAATGATGAACAACCATGGTGCAAAACAATAATACGAAACACAACAGAAAATGAGTTTTTCCTTACCGGAAGGGAGGGTCTAAGGGCAGGGATATCCAGTTTTATTTAGTCTGTTTAGTCTTTAGCTATTTTTACATATTTTATGACTCATTTTCTGAATCTGTAAAATTACCGGCATGAAGCCCAATGAGGCAAATTTTCTTTGTAATATTGGGCTATATAAATAAAACTGAATTGAAAACAATGATGTACATCCCTGATGTAAAATGACCTAAAACCATAAAACCAAACAATGATGAAGAACCATGATGCCAAACAATGACCTAGAACCATAAACCAAATAATGACCTAAAACCATAAAACCAAACAATGACGAAGAACCACGATGCCAAACAATGACCTAGAACCATAAACCAAATAATGATCTAGAACCATAAGGCCGAACAATGAAATAGAACCATTAAACCAAACAATGACGAAGAACCATGATGCCAAACAATGACATATACATTGACATTTTCTAAATATAAAACAATTCAACATTTTGTTTATCTGTCAACACTCAGAGCTTTATTCTGAAGGAGTGAGATAGGTGCAGTCAAGAGTATTTTGGTAATGTTGTTTCCTGAATGTTTAAAATTATAAATACATACAATCATGTTTGAATGATCCTATTTTTTTCTTTTTCAGTGGAATTCCAGTCTGAAGTGTTGGGGAGTGCAGTCAGCTGGTCATCATACTTTGATCAGATGTTCTTCCCCGAGTCATCTTAGAGACAGCTGTGTTCTTACCCGCACTCATCCCTCATGCAGTATCTGCTGTCGATCACCTGCTGGCTCTCCTTGATCATGAAGGTGTGGATGGTCGTGTTTGTCCCTGACAGAGGGACAGAAACACTTTTAGACTTTGTCAGACGTGTTAGGAGAAACTCCAGTCATCGTGTTTGTAAACCCTCACAGTCTCTGAAACTCAGCTGCACAGATGACACGTTCTGTCCGTCTGCTTCAGCTCCTGCAGACGGAAAACAGCATCAAACCATCAGACACTTTTCTTCTCCGGTCGTCTTCCTGAACCTGCAGCCTCACGCTACCTTTCATCACAGCTTTCTCCTCTGACTCCGTGTGGTTGAGACCTCTGCTGCCCCCTGGTGACTGAGGGCAGCAGTACACCTCATCACAGTACAGAAGGTCGCAGAAGTCCACATCAGGAGGCCAGGGACTGGGGGGGCCGGTGGGGGCCAGAGAGGACAACAGCGGCTTTTCTGCAAACAAGTCAAGTCAACACAGCAGATATTTGAGCTGAACTTTAATGAAAGATGATCTTTTTTTCAGTTTTATTGAGAATTCATCTGCATTTCAGCAGAATTACTGGATAAAAACTCAAGAAGTAATCAAACACAAATATTTTAAATATTAAACAATTATTTTGACTGCTGGCAGCCTTTGATCTAAAGACGTATGGACAGTAATGAACACTCAGCTCTGAATCTTCTGGTTAATCTGAGCTCTTTACTGAGGGGCATTAGCAGAATTCAGCAGCTGTTCTAATAAAACCAGAGCTGGCGTGCTCATGACACCAACAATTAAAGACAAAGCAAAGACGGACAGAAGCAAAGATGGCTGCTCACCTGTGCTGGTCCAGGCTGTGGTATGAGCGGGCTGTAAGCTGTTGTTACTGCAAACAGATCAAGAGTCAGTCCAGACTGATCCACGCATGTCACATGACCACTTTGTTATCAGAGACACCAACACATGCTCATTCCTAGCTACTCTCATCTTGACGTTTTGGGTGACCCTAATTTGTCGTTTTTTGATGTGCTGGCTGTTCCCATTAAATCACAGGTCCCCGACCTCCGGGCCACGAACCAGAAACAGGATGCAGAGCGCACCAGTACCCTAACCCAGTACCTGTACCCCAACCCTAACCCAGTACCTGTACCCCAACCCTAACCCAGGACTGGTTTGCGTCTGGTACTGGTTCAGGTCTAGTACCGGGTCTGGTGCCACATCCAGTACCATGCCCAGTGCCAGGTTAGGGTACCAGTACAGGGTTAGGATACTAGTACCAGCTGCGTCCCGAGGACCAGTCCGTGTGCTGTACCACATCTGTTACGGCGTCCTGAGGGTTGTGGACCCTTGATTTTACGAACAGCGAAAACATCAAAAAACGATGTGTTGGGGAAACCCAAAGCATCAAAAAGTGACATGGAGTTGTCCTTAACCAAACATGAATACGGGACGACATGAGAGTGAGAATGTGTCGGAGACAGACGTTCTGAACCTCCAGATTGTCTGAATTCAAGATCAGGAGTGTGGGAAACTGTGCTCTAAAAGCTCATTCTTAGACCTGAAGTTCATTTGAAATTGTTGAGGAAAAGATTTTTCTTCAGGAAGAGACTAAAGTTCAGTCCACTCAAATCCAATCATTTACTATTGTATGAAACAGAAGTCCAATATAAGTAAACCAGAGACACAGGATTTAGGCTGTTTTTTTCTGAAGTTTTTTTTCCCCGATTAGATTCTGTTTGTTCTGGTTCTTGCTCACACATTCCACATTTCTGTCTGTGTTTCATGACGTTTCATTCTCCTAAATCCTGTTCTCCTCTCATGGACTCAGGCTTTGCTGAATGGACCTTCTGAACGTACCTCGGACCGGGGATGCTGTCGGAGTCTTTCTCTACTGTCAGGAGGTACAGAGTGGTGATAGAGATGACGCTGCACCCATCCAACAAACAAACAAACAATGTGTTTAAATAACAGACTCTCCACATTCAATGATGCTTGTGTGGAACATAAAAGCTGGACATACTAACCAGAAGGCCATGGTGGTCAGCAGGGTGAAGATGCTGACCTGGAAGATCTTCTTCCGGAGGCAGTGTTTGGATGTGAGCGTCCGGTGGTCGTCCTGGACTTTTCCAGGCTTGTGCAGGTCTGGACTGGGGACTGTGGACTCGCTATTGTGTCTCTGAGACCTGCGGTCAGAGAAAATCGCACATAGCTCTATTTTTTAAGGAGTTGTAATTGTCTTTAAACCCCACAGAGTTGAGGATTTACTTGCACTTTTATATTTTTAGAACTGTGTGTAAAAGATGGAAAAAGAAGCAACTGAAAAAGCATTTTAGCCTCCATCCGTCTCCTTTCAGCTCTCTGTGAATGGAAACGTGTTCAGGACTCTTCAGAGTACAGAGACATTGTCGGAGCCAGACGTCATCAGTGAGCATCGATTCGTCTGAGTTGGTCTGAGCCCTAGTTTCTATGGCAACCACTTTAGCCAATCAGGAGTGAGCTTGTTTGAAGGCCTCACCCCAACCACTTGAAAACAG
>NC_050534.1:22154185-22167692 GCF_002922805.2 Oryzias melastigma | reverse complement strand
TTGGCTTGGGGATGGCCAGGCTCTTTCTCCCTCTGTACATTACATCATCATCCACACCAGCAAAACATAGCACAGGTGTCAGCTCACCTTCGCACTAATAGTATGTGTGACAGAAGGTAAGGCTTTAGTGGTGTCTGTTTGTACGACTAAGTGTGTGTGAGCTGCAGTTGTATTGTGTACATTTTGACTACTTTAAATGTAAAGACTATTTTAGCCAACGGGTATGTGTATAACTACTGAGTGTGTGTGTAGACAGGCCCCGCCCATTCCAGATTGCTATTTAGACCTGGAGGTTTTATGATGTTACCTCCCTCTGTTACCATCTTCTTTTTTCCCTAAACCCCCCACCCCCACGCCCAACCTCTCTCTTCTTTGTTTTTGTTCGGTCCAACAAAGAAAGAGAAAATGTACAACATAATAAATATAAATAAAGCTTAGTATAAAATACAACAGGGGGTTATACTCAATAAACTCCTGTTGGGACAGTAAAATCTGTCCAACACAAGAAGCTCTCAGCCCGTATCTGCTTGCTCAGCTGTTGAACAGGACAAGTTTAATAAAAATAATAAAAAAAAAATGAAAACAGTTTACATGAAATCCATCTATCAGAAGTTTGAAACGTTGGATGTGGGGACCAGCTGACTCCGCCCACTTTTATTGAAGCATCTGAATTGTCAGTTTGTAACTTGAACTACAAAATATATATATAAATAAAACTATGATTATTGAGAAGATGTTAAATATGTATCGGAAACAGAAGGTTATTCTGACCAATAGAATGTCTTAGGAACAGGGTGGGAGGGGTCACTCAGTCCTGTTCTAATATACAGTCAGTGGTCTAGCTTTACTGTATGATCTGTTAACGTAAGTATGACTCCTTAAACTATAAAAAACCTTTTTAAATTCAGATCTGGATGAAAATAGCTTTTCCTTTGAACTGAATGGACTGAACCCTCTGGGATACATTTGTTTCCAATGAGAGTGGAAATTTTGACAAAAAGGGATTGATGATCCATGAAGATGATATCCTTGTTTCCATCCTCTTCGAATCAACTGGACCTCCTTGGTGACCTCTTTATGCTTGTCCGGACTACTTCCAGGTTTTCATTGAAGGTGGAAATGTTCTGGTGAATGAGTCATCTTTTGTTTGTAGAAGAAGCTCTGGAAGTCCAGCAGTAACAAAAACAGTGCTGCTGACCTTTGGTCAAACTGATCTACATGAATATCCTCCATCAAAGGTTTATCTGTGGCTATGATGGTTCAGACCCTCTGAAAACAACACCTCCTACTGTCATTCTTTAGAGACCAGATCCATAAATATGGAGCTCAGGGATTTTACTTTAAACATTGAGTTGTGTTTTTCTTAATTTCAAGAAGAAGAGCGGTTAGAGTGTCCGTCCAGCGCTCCTGCTGACCGAGGTCATCTAAAGCACAACAGTGAGGGACATTTCTGTTCCCCTTAGCTGCTTTAGGGTCACTTCAAGCCGCTCAAAATCTGCTGTCCTTGAACTGTGATTTCCTTGGATAACAGTCCTGCCAATGTTATGCAACTCCTTCTCCTTATCAGTCCTTCTCCGTCGCTGATTTGTCACAGTTAAACTTCTCATTTCATTTACATTTTAACCCAGTTACTCATCAGGATGCCTGCTTGTAACACTGTCCACAGGACAAGCAGGATCTTTACTTTACCACCTTTCTATGTTTTTGCTGAATCTGGGGTCAAATTAATTATCTTTACCAAACAGAAGAGCTCTAAAGTTCACATTTGTTATGAATGAGACAAGAGGACTCATGACTTATATCTAAGGTGCTTCTTAGATTGTTTTTTGTAAACTCTTCTTATTACTGGATCCTCTGATGGAAGGGAAATGGGTACCCTAAAGCGGTGTTTCCCAACCCTGGTCCTTGGGGCACACTGTCCTGCATGTTTTCCATGTTGCCCTGCTAATGCACACCATCAGGCTCAGCAGAAGCCTGACAATGAAGGTCATCAAAGGCAGGTGTGTTTGATCAGGGTTAGATTAGAAAAAAGCCGGACAGTGTGCCCTGAGGACTAGGGTTAGGAAACACTGCCCCAAGGGGTCCCTCATCACCTTCACTTGCTCCTCTTAGTTACTGTAAAGTTAGGAGTATAAGAACACCAGAGGAGCAGTCGAATCAACCTAAGCAAAAGACTGTTTTACTGATGCTGGGTCAGGGTTCTTTAAGTCAGAGCTTGAACTTGGCTTGGTAACTGCCCGAGAGCTAAAGAGACTACAGGTGAGATAAAGACAGGTACCTCGTGGAGCGAAGACTGCCTGTCAGGCTCTTCAACTTGGCCAGTCGGCGGTTCCAGACCTCCAACTCTTTGATCCGCGTCTCCAGGTTGTCTGTGAGCTTGGTCAGCTGCTGCACCGCCCCCACGTTCTCCATGAAGATCTGCTCCTGTAGGAGGTGACGTTGTCATGAAGTCAAAAATGATGATTGTAATCCTCTTCTCAAGTAAGCAAAGTGTTGTTGCATCTGCATTGTAAAGGTCTTCTTTCAAAAGCCCGTCCAGGATAATAAGGACAGAAGCAAACCTCACTGAGAAGCTCTGAAGGAAAATGGCATTGGTCTTTTGGTCAGAATCTACCAAGCAAATAATCTGTGGCTTTCGATGGCCTGGAAAACCACCCCACGTGGGACACATGGGGACTTAGATTTTGACTTAAGACTTCTTAAGAAGACGCAGCCTTGAGGTTTGGGACTTTAGTTTTATATCCTGAGCCCATTCCGGTCAAACAGTCTCAGTCTCTTAACTATGTCTTAAACTGGTTCTTTGACACTCACAGTCTGAGTTGTGAACATGAAATTCCTTAAACTATGAAGCTTAACTTGGACATGTGACCAATTACTTGAGAACGGAATTGAACAAAGAACTTCTTGGCGTTCACCCAACAAGTCCCAAACCTGCCTTTTCGTCTAACCTTTGACTTTAGTCAAAGGTGTTTTGGCAAAGTGTTGCCCACATGACCTGAAACCACATCCCAATGGCATTCAGTTTATGGCCCTTAAGCCATATCTGGCAGTTTTGTGGATGAACCACGGGTGTGTCAAAGGCTGCCCAGCTATGGGCCCCAGACACGCTATCAGACAGATCTTGGCCAAATTGTCACGCAATGATGGAGAGATGAGTTACGAGCAATACCTGGAATTCTGATTACTCGGAAGCAACACTGTTGCTCAAATTGCATCAGACTGCTGATGATAGCTTCAGACATGAGGGGGAATGGAAACCTTCTTATGGAAAAATACTGCTTGAAATATTTTCTCCTCAAATTTAAAAGGCATTACAACATTTCTACAATTAGCTGACAAGATGTTGGGATGCAGGGTCCATCTACCTTGTCCACCATTAGGAAGTTGTTTATTGTTTCTCCATCTGAACAGGCGATATCTCCAACATCTTTCACCGCCGACGGCAGAAGCTCCTTCACCTCCTGCGCTATCACACCTGAAACATCAAAGCCTGTGAGTAAGCCTTAAAAACATGCTCTGATTTAAATACCCCAGTACAGAGTTGGTACCTGTCTGATGGGCGTGGTCTATTCCCACACTGGAGGCAAATTCTGGTTTGTAATCAAACTCCACAATTCTCATCTGGTTGATTCTCTTCAGCTGCTGTTCAGAGTCGACCTGTGAGGTGATCAGAGACTTTCAAGAATCAGGAATAGACCAAAACAATCATGTCAAGAGACAATCAAGCCTCACTTTACTCCACACAGCTCAATGCAGCTGACTGACCCACCTCCTGGATGTTCTGTTTGGCACGGCAGTCAGACGGCTGGATGATGGCGCCCATCACCTTCGCATTTCCACAGACTACCAGAGCTTCATCAGGAGAGTCTGTGTTTATGCCGACTCGGCCGTGGCACACCACAGCCTCAGGCACGACCCCCCGCTGCCACAAGGCCTCCCCGTCCACTTCAAACTGGCCGGGGTTGGAGGCCTGCAAGAGCAAGAAACAGAAAACACGTCTGTCCAAGCTTGTTAATAGGATCTTTGACCCAATCAGCTGATTGATTAGTGGCTTAGGCCAATGAGTTTACCCTGACGATGATCCGTTCTGACAGCAGAGCCGTCAGGAGGAACGTCTCCTCTCGAACCACAGCATACAGACCCACTACCATCTGAAAATACCTGCAGAAACAGCCACCATAAGAGTCTAACTCAACTGTTTATTTGCTTGTTCATTTGTTCATGTACCTCTGATCAGGGTTGGGTTTGCCTTTCTTCCTCATGTTGTTCGCTGTTGTCTCACTGAAGTGCAGTCGGCCGAGAGTCACTTTGGTTATTTTCCCACCGGGCAGATTGACTCTGAATAGTCACAAAAGTTATAATTTACCACCTTTTTGAGGTTCTTACAATTTAAAACTCACAGTTATAAAATTAGATCTAAACTAAGACTAACTGCTCCACAAATAACATTAGACTACAGTCAGCAATACAATTCAAACTTTTTCTATGATTTTCATATGAACATTGATACCAAGAACTGCCCAACCAAAGTCGTCAAGATCCACCAACCCAAACATAGGGTTTGTGAACTCCAGTCCTCAGAGTCCAGCAGCCTCCACGTTTTTACTGTCACTCTTCTCAGACATACCTCATCACCAAGCTCTGCAGAGACTGTACAGTAGCAGTCATTGTAGGCGTTTTGAAGCAGAAAAACATCCAGGGTGGTGACTCTGAGGACTGGAGTTCAGAAACAAGGTCCCAATATACTTGACCAATGAAACCTGGACCGGGTCTGTTCAGTCAATCCAAACCTGGGAACACTTGATCCAGATAATGAAAGACAAGTCATATGCCAAGTCTCTGACAGAGTCCACAAAGTAGGAGTCTTAAGTTGGAGCTATACTGGACACAGAATTTCCTTTTTTTAATACTGTTCCTAGTCTTCTTTTTGCCCATTTTTCATGTGGTCATTTCTCCTATCCTGTTGTAGTCTTAACATTTTATGGGGGCTCGTCTGGGATTTCTCCCATTTGGCCAGTGGCATTTTTGTATGGGCAATACTTCTTTAGGGGTCTGCCTTTTACAGCCTGTATTGTCCTTGTCTTCTGGCCTGGGTTTTTTGGGAGCTAGTATGTGCATTTTTGTGCCAGCACTTTGCTTGAGGGGTACCTTTCTTTGTGCCTCGGGCTGATACTTGGTTTGAGCCTTTTGCTCATTTGTTTGCATTTGCTGATTGCACATCTCTCGACACCCGTTTGTGGGATCTGGTCATTTACTGGGCTGCCTCACTTTTTTCTCTTCCTCCTTTGTTAAGCCCTTACATGTTGGTTGTTTATTCTTTTGAATCTTGTGGTGCATGGACCCCATGTCTCTATGGACACTTGTGACATCTTCAGAATTGTTCCAGGACCCTGCAGAGATTTGTACCTGACAGGGTGGAAAGGCTTCTTACTGCGGTCCGGCTGAGACTGCTCAATGGTCACCAGGTAGTCTGGAGTTTCCATCTGTAAGGAATGAGAAACGTGTTGAGAAACTAAACTTATTGCTCTCGAAGTTGGGATAATGCCCTCAAGTGGAACCACAAAGGGGCGAAAACTTTCTTTTATGTGCAGGTCCCAGTATGGGTAAAACAGTGGGTTGAGTCTGACAGAAAACCAAAACCAATCATTCAATCACAGACAGAACTTGAACCCTGACAACAGAACTCATAACTCTGACAGGTAAAAAAAAAAGAATGTTGGCTGACTCGATGGGCAGAAGAATGGTGGATCTCCTGTGTGTTCAGGAGACCAGATACAAAGATAACAATGCTTATAGATCTGAAGCAGCTTCAAGATATTTGGTCATGGAGGAGATAGACAGAGGAACAGGGGAGGATAGATTCTGAAGGAGGAGTTTGAAAAGAATCTTCTGGAAATATGGAGACTCAGTTTAGGAGTACAGAGAGAAGTATAGCTTTGAAGGACTCTGAGAGGAGTGTTAGGAATGGTGGCAGTAAAACACCTCTTTTGTTATTTGACAATAGAGGGTAGTTGTTGAACCAGGTATGGGTGTCATTGTCTGGATGTAGATGGACCTAAGTTTGATGTTCAAGTATTTTTGAATCTGAAAAAGTTTGTTTTTCACTTCATTTTAGCTTTTACATTTAAACCGAACAGTGATGTTGTTGCTTCTACGATAGAGCTACAGACAAAACAAGAGAGCTTTACATACCTTGACTCCAAAGACTTTGATCTGGAAGTGGTCAACTTCCTGTGGCCCGCTGAGCGTTGTGACGTAATGCGGCTCTGTCGCCATGCCGATATGAACTGTGACCTGGAAGTGGTTTTTCTTCTGGCAAACAAAAGCCTCATCCGCTGGAGAGTAGTTGAAGCCTTTGTCTGTGTTGACGTGGTAGGCGGGACAAGGCCTGCAACGCAAACAAGAAGGTTTTCTGCATGTTGCTGAGTTTCTCAGAGGAACAAAATCTATTCTCTAAAGATCTGGTTCAGCTGGGATGTTCTCACAGCTTCTGGTGGTTTCTGTCCTTCAAGGTGCTCCACTGTCCCAGCATGTACGGTTCCCAGGTCAACAACTGCGAGGTCCCGGGACCAAGCACGCCGTTTCCAGCGCCACCGCCACGAGGTCCATCGTTTTCACAGCAGGACGTTGTTGTCAATGACTCTTCGGACTCTGACCTCCTTCTCTTTTTAGTGGCTGTGGGACTGCAGACAGGTGATGGTCATTCTCAGGTGTTTTACGAAAACCTTAAGTACAGCTGTTTCAGTTAAAGTTGGATAGTCAGGCAATTGCTTTTGCAGTTTTATATTTCTCTTTTACCATTGTATAATTCTGTATGTTTTTAGTTGTAAGACGACCTTGAGTTCCTTGAAATGTGCCCAACCAATAAAATACATTATTATTATTATCTTTATAAAGGACGACTTCCGGTTATCTCTTGAGCTGCGTTCCCACTGCCCTCTACAAGCAACCACTTTCAAATAAAACATTCACAGACGTGCAAAGGGATTGAAAATTGATCCTGAAGGTGAAATTAACAGTTGGAGTTTGTGTCCGGCTGGATTTCTACAACACTAATTCTTTTATATGTCAGAATAGAGCTGAGAAAGACAAAGACTGGAGAAAGATTTGCAACATTTGCATTGCTTTGACATTTCACACTAAGCCTGTTCCAACTGTAGATGTCGGGGATGCACCAGTATGGTGTAGTGAAAGTCCAGTCTGAACACTGCAGGCTAAAAGCAAATTCAAAACTGGCAATTTAGCATGTTCAAGAATGTGGGTCCTATGCCCGGTGTAAACGGCATCAGGCGTGAACTCTGTTCTGGAAAATCTTCAGCAGATTTCACTTGGGGGGCTTGGTATGAACTCTGGTAAAGTTTTTTACAGATGACTGTCTGCTGTAAGTACATTAGCATCAAACACCAATAGAAACACAAAAACTGAAAGAAAATCAGTGGACAATCAGAAATGTTTTCTAGATCTGTCAGTAAGGAAGCATCAGTGATGACCAAAGAGGAGATCTGAGTTCAGTGAAGACATGACGTACGCTGATGTCAGAAAACATAAAGAAGAAATGTTTAAGGGTAACACAGAGAGTCAAAGCATTTTTTAAAGCCCCATTTATAGAGGACTAAAAACGCTGATTTCGTGTTTGTTACCCCTTAAAGAGAGGCAGGTGGTTTGCTGTGGAGCCCCCTAAAGAGAGCAGCTGAAAAGTTTTCAAACTTTGTTTATGACATCATTAACTTTTAGGGTGTTAAAAACCAAACATGACCTTACCACGTTTGTTGTGTTGAGCCAAGCTCGCCGTCTGAAAGGAGGGGCGGGATGTTTGGGGGCGTGCCTTGGCAGGTTAAGGGTGGGGCATAACTGTTTAATGGAGGCTGGGGGGGTGAAGGGGGTGTGGGCGGGGTGTAACCTTGGGAGCAGCTCCCTGGAGTGAAACAGTGTTCAGGTGAACGGTGTGTGTGCTGGTGATGCCAGGTAGGCGGAGTCCCAGACTTGATATGAGTGTCAGTGAGGCGCAGGGAGTGAAGCTGAGCGTAAGTCATGGGGTTAGAGTGGGAGGGGGCGGGGCTTTCCTCACTGAACCTGAGAGATGAGGGGCGGGGCAGGAACTCCGGGTTGGAGGGGGTGGAGCTTCGGCTCTTAAAGCGACAGGACACAGGTTGGGAAGTAGCTGGAAACGCGTCCCGGTGAACGGTCCAGGAGGTCCGGTCCCGGCTGAGGTCTGCAAGAAAAGTCCATCAGAACCGCTTTTTGAATTGTATTTGTTCCTGTTTTACCAGTTTGTATGCTAAGAATAAACACTTGAGATGTTTTCATGAAATGAAGTAGAACCGTCTCAGCAGGAGGCGGAGCCAGGTCGGTGGTACCTGGTATCTGTGGAGGCGAGCAGGCCTCAGAACTGGAGTCCGGAGGAGACTCAGGGAGCATGCTAACAAGGAAAACAAAGGAGTTAAATCCAGCAGGAATTAAATCAATAAAAATGTAACTTGTGAAAAGTCTTTTTTTTTTAGCTCAACCTGCAAACTTTAGAAAAAACACAATCCTACAAAACACTTTGTCATATTATGTCTCTTTTTTCTATCACAACATATAGAATACTTTAAGTGAAGATGATTTTAGTTCAGTTACATTTATGTTGAGTGGTATTTTCTAAGATCTTGACTCTTTGAAAAATATTTTCATTCAGAACCTTAAGCTACTAAAGTTGTGGTGTTTTGTGTGTCTTACAAGGTGCTGGGGTCCACATCGTTGCTAAGATACTGTTCCAGGATGCTGGTATCCACGGCAACAGAACTGTCCAGAACTGCACAGAAAGAACCAAAGTTATCTCACATTCGGTCGTTCTGATGGAGCCTCAGCAGGACCAATGAGACAACGACAACAGAGCGACATGTGACCTCGAGAGTGAAAGTTAGGAAGGTTCGAAAGAAATTTCATGACACATTTCTTCAGAAGTTCTCCAACTATTTAGGTGTTTCAGAACAGCAAATAGTTACGGTCACATGATCGTCTCCTTCGTTAAACCCTTTCTACATTTTCAAACTACACAGAACATTCAGAATGAACTCTAAGGATGTTTTCAGACTGGTAAAATCATTGGTTCCGGTCCGAGACCGTTTAATTTACTTTGTGTTTGCTCAGATTGGAGACTTTCCTGTTCCAGAACAAAACCTGTGAACCAAACCATGTGACTATAGATCTCTTCATTCGTTGGTCAGGAATCCTGGACTTTGGAATCTTTGGGATATTTCACTGATTCAAACTTTATACTTCGCTGACCATTTTGAGTGACTGTATCATCACCAGATTCAACACTTTTTACTGAAACTTTGATACGGTGGAGGCATGCTGCAAGACGTCACAACAGTGGTAGGCAGAGTTAAAACAAACGTTCTAATGAGGAAGGATTAGGACCATTTTTCCCTGTTTGATTACACGACAATCGTTGCTTTACAGTAGTCCTGGGCCTGTTTCAAGAAGCAGGTTTTTTATGAAACTCTGAGTTCATGAACTTCAAAATTCAGGAAAACTCTTTTTCCTGTTTCACAAACGGAGATAACTTAAACCTCTGAAAGTGGGTGAAACCAAACCCGTTTCATGAAGCGAGATTCGCTTAACTCAGAATCAATCACTATGGCAACTGAGTCTGTGAACGCAACCTGGTCTGGAACAGGTCAACTTTTTTCAGCTGTTCTGAAACTGAAAATTCTGAGTTTGCGAACTCTGAGTCAGTCAACTCTGAGTTCCGGTTTAATCTCTGAATTTGTTAAACCTTCTTGAAATGGCGGAGTAGGGTCCTCTTGGGTGTATTCAGACTGAAACTTTGTTCAGGATTATCAAGGCATGTCTAGGGTTAATCATCTGAATACACCCTAAACTTTAACTAAGAACTCTCAAGACCACAACATCCTCCTGAAAACCCATTTCCACAGGAAAAGTATTCAAGTGCAGAAAAAGACACTTAGAAAGTTATTAAACTAACTCTTCATGACCATCTGACCTAAAATACATCAGTGGATAATCTCCTTTTATCCCCTCAAAGATCTGATAGATTGTGGATACCTAAAATCCCATCAGAACCAGAATATCTACAGATATGAAGACCTGTAGAAACCAGATTCAGAGAAACTTTTCAGTATTTTTCCAAACAACTTTCCAATCATCCCAACGACGGACCAACATCTGTCTCCTTCACTCATCCAATGAATGAAGCATCAGAGATAAAATCCAATGTTGTTGTTTTGGTAAATTCCATCTTCATGAGACATCAGAGGAACCAGCGAACCCCTGAAGGAGTCTCACCGTGATGTTTGAAGAAGTTTTTAGGAACAGTCCTGAAGAAGGATGTTAATATCCTAAAAGAAATCAGATTTCTAAAAACTTAAACTTCAGTTCTGATTTAAACATCTCAAAATTTGATGTTAGGACCCAGAAAGACGAGGAACCTTCATAAACATCTCTATAACCTCTAAATATCTCTAGAGACCAGCGCTCCGTCTCACCGCTGAAGAACTGCTGCAGCGCCTCGTTCTCCCCCAGGACGTGAGGCGGTAACCGGCTAGCCGCTGGCTCCATGGTGGCCAGCAGGGGGCGCAGCTGCAGGAGGGGTCGAGTCGGACACACCGAAGAGAAGAAAAGAACAAGCAGGACAATCAGGAGTCATGACAAATGTTCAAATCAATCTAAAAAGAGTCCAATTGGATGAATTTGCTTCTATTAAATCAACTAAAATGTTTTTATCTTTATTAATAAGAGTTTCAACTGTCCCCGCCCCTCTCATAAACCTCCAGCAGCTCTTGTCTGTGACCCCTCCTGTGGGTTTCTGTAATCATCCCATTTACCCCCTTTGTCCTTTGACACATCTCTAATACCCCACCCTCCCTTTGTCTTCCATCCAGTCCCAAAAATGTTCACAAATATGTATTTTATCCTCGAATCCAAAAGGGAAAGTTTAAGCAGATAAACTCCTGCTGTGTCTAAACCGCCCTGTAACACCTGCCCACCACTAGAGGGCCTCAGCTGCTCGACACAACCAGGTCAACAACAGAAATCAGGTGTTGCTTTCAGACAGGAAATAATGTCAGGAGAACTTGTGACCTTTCAAAATAAAAGAGGGAAATGAAGAAAGCAAACCTGTGAAACAGGAAAACGTCACGTTACTGAATGGTATGGATGTAATTTTATACATGATAAAATTTTAATTCATATTTTCACTTTTTAAAATGCATTTAAAAAATGTATATTTAACTTTGAAAAACAAAACATTTAAAGCCAATATATTGAAATCAAAACAGGAAGTTGTTTTGCTTTCATATTTTCTGAAGGACTTTGCTCAGTGAATAATAAAACAGAAAATGAAATGAGTTATAAAAGTCTATTTTTATCTGCAACATGTCAGAAAAAGATGAACAGAAACGGTTTCTATGAAGGACATTTCTGCGTCGTAAAGACGTCTTGACTTCTTCCTCTTTTTGTTTTAACGGTTATTCCAGAAAATCAACAATAAACACCTTCAGAATATTTCCCAGAAAAACATATAACTATTTTGTACAGATAAGGAAAAAGATGATTAATGGTTGAAAACTTATCAGAATCAAGATTTAATGTCAATCAAAGCACACATTTTTGCTCCAGTAAGTAAGAACATTTTTCAATATTTCAAATGTGAATTTGGTCTTCATCAGAATCATTTGGAATTAAAATATTCAAAATCAATAAATATTATGAAGCTGGTTAATTATGTAAATAAATTCCAGTTCAATAAATTAAAAAACATCAACATTTCATGTTTTTTCTGCAGCTTCTGTGGTAAACAAACAAAAATAAAGACTTTTTCTGCAGAAATCCGTCCATTAAAACTCCAGTGAATCGGACTAAACTCGTTTGGTGTAAATCCTGGGAGCGTTTCGCTGAAACTGACTCTTTATCTGGTTGGAGGAGTCAGTTTTGTGTTGAAGCAGAAGCTCTTTATCACATCTACCCTCATAACCCACTGACCTTCACTCACATCTGCCAGCAGGAAGAAGATTTTCTCTCAGTTTCAGGATTTTACTGCAAACATTTTCCTCAAAATTCTGATCTTGAATTTTAAAATAAAATAAAATAAATTAAAATAAAACATTTTCCTGTTTCTGTGAAGGCTCGGTCGGCTGATGAAATGATAAAAACAAAACATGTTTGTTTTTTTCTTCTCAGCTTCAGCTTCTCTCATTTCATTTAGAAACCAGCCGACCCCCCTGGATCAGTCCTGACCCCCCCTGACAGGAGCGGACGTCCGGCCTGCAGTTATGTAACGTCAGACAGGAGGAACTTTAGGTTTGGTGTCTAGATCAGCAAAAACACAAACAAACTCTTAATTCTTGTTGTTAATGCTGGTGGGGTGTGTCTGGGGGGGTCGTTCCTGGTTCCTGTAATCAGATCAGACCGTCCCAGTAAAAGGGAACCGGCTGCACCTGTTTGTTCAAACACACCTGAGCTCAAGATGGCGTCCGGCGGCTCGGATGGCGGCGTTCCCGGATTCCCTCCGCCCTCTTCAGGTGCCGTCCATATGTGGGGGCCCCCCCAGATTCCTGACTCTCGGTTTCCTGAAGTGCTCCCCTGCGACCTCAGGCCTGGGGCGGCGGTCTGAGCGGTCCTGGAGCTGCTGGAGCGATCATCTCCGCCTGCAGGCCGGACTTTGAGCTTTGAACGAGGAAAGCTTTCACACACCTGCAGCCATAAAACACAGACGTGTCCGTGGAACCACGCACACCTGACACGCAGGGGCGGACCCAGAAACACCTGTCCAGGAGCCTGAGGAGGGGAGGGGGGCAGAACAACATGAATCTAGGCTGCAGCTTCTACACAGAAAACAGAAGAAAGGAGGGAATCCACAGAGGAAGACTCTGGAGAAGGAGAGACAAACTCAATCACACAGGGGCCAGAATCCTAAACACACCTGAGGTCGCGGGCCGAACTGGATAAACATTTATAGAACACTCTAAAACTACATTTTTAAAACTATAAAACCGTAACTTTTTCACATAATTATGAACTAGATATATAGCCTTACCTGTGATAATGCTAGTGTGAATGATGGAAGCTGAATTTGGCTGCTGAAGATGCTGAAATTGATAGCTAAAAACGCTGAAGCTGATAGCTGAATCCCCCAGCCCAGGGACCCCACCCCCCGCCGCAAGGAGGGAGGAGCCAAGGAGGAGCCAGTCCCAGGGACAGAACCCAGCCCTCCCCCAAGAACCTCTCCCGAGGGTGCGCTGGTCAGGCACTAACGGGACCGAGGCGGCCGCACCAGCCGCAGCCCCGCCAAGACCCACCCGGTACCGCGCCTATTGGGACCCCCGCTCCCCACGGACAGCGCCCCCACCAGACGGGGCCAACCAGCTCACGACCCCGCCCACCCCAAAGACCCCACCACAAAGGCGGGCGTCGCCCAGACCAACGGCCCCAAGAGGGTTGCCCCGCCCTGCCCCAGAGCCAGGGAGGGAGTGATCCCAGCCCCCAGGTGCAGGTGAGGCGC
>NC_050534.1:22108476-22154179 GCF_002922805.2 Oryzias melastigma | reverse complement strand
ACCTTGAAGCTGATAGCTAGGGGAGGGAGAAGTGCAGACACAGCCACACTCAATTCAATTCAATTAAACCCGGACCCAGAACCAGAGAAAGCTGGTCGGTCCGTTTGCCTGTTTGGACCAGAAACGGATGTTTTCCTCTGAAAGTCAAACGTATTTAAAGATAAAATTCTTGTTAATGTGATTAAAGTTTTTATTTATGTGTGTTCTGTGTTTTATTTATGTCAGAAACTTGTGGATAGACGGTTTGGATGACTGATAGTTGTGGGCGGAGCCAAACAACCCTTAGCAAAACATAGTGTACTACAAGTAGTTCATGGTAAAAATGAGGCAGTAGACTAGAAGTTTACTTTCTATATTTTGTAAACTTGTTCAAATTTAGTCTAAAAACATATTGAGTTAATGTACTTTCTGTACTACATGTAGTACTCTTGCTGTTCTTATGTCAAGTTTCCTTAATGAAATACGTTTTAAGTGTACTTTTTGCAAAGGGAATCCATGTTTTTAAGGTTGTAGTTTTTAGCCCCTGGCTCCGCCTCCATTTGATCACGTGACCTTTCAGCAGCAAAAAGAACATTTTTGTTTCTCTGACAATAAACAAATAAAGTTTGTGGATTCAAACAATGTAAAGTTTGTTTATTAGGATCAAAGAATCGTTTTCTATTCTATTCTATCCTATTCTATCCTGACCTGGCTTCTCTTGACATTTTTATGGAGGAACAAAAGCTCAGATATGACATTCTGACCTGAAGATTACGTATCTTATCTCTGCATCAAGTTGTTTGGTTTAATTGTTTTTCCATGATTTGTTTGGTTTTTCTTTAAACAGATGTTTCCATGGTTCCAGTAAACTGTTAGAAACACTTCTGACTGAAGAGAGAAACAAGAAAACTCTGAATGAAACTGAAGATCAGGATTAGAGGAAAGTGTTGTGCTGCTCCGTCTGTGGCCAGCAGGGGGCGGCAAACCACATTTATGAGGAAACTCAGCAGTTTGATCAAAGATGAGGACTCTATCTTTAATTCAAAGTCAGGAAACTCAAACTTGACTGAAAACGTATTTTTAAATGAATCTAAAGGTAACTGCAGCTGATGGATGAGTGCGGATGATGATGGAGAGAAAAGTGATGACGTTTTTTAGTGGATTTGTGTCAAAATGCATCAAAACACCAAAGTGTTGAACTGAGCAGAAACGTTAACGAGGAATCCCTAAAATAAGACGCACTTTAACATCCTTTCTGGGTGAGATCATTCTCCTGAAGGCAGAAGGAACAGCAGCTTCAGGGACACAGTCGCCGTCTGGTGACTCACAGTGACGCAGGAATGAAGACGACAAAACTCGTCTGAGTGAGGATCAGATCAGCTCAGTCAATCATGTGTCAATAATCTGATCCTCAGTTTTCATCACGAGCAGCAGCAGAAAATCGGATGAACTGATGCTCATATTTGTGTTTATTCTTCTGTTTGACAAACTTAGTGACCCGTCGTTGACCTGATCGAACGGTTCCAGGTTTTATGATTGATTATCCGGATGGATCTACCTGTAGAGGTAAAGTCGAGTTCATAGACGACAAAGATCCATTTCATCCACTGGTCCTGTTTTAGTAAAGCTGGGGGGAGATCAGGAACATCAGCACACCCACCTGAACACACCCACCTGAGCACACTCACCTGGACACACTCACCTGAACATACTCACCTGAACACACCCACCTGAGCACACTCACCTGGACACACTCACCTGAACATACTCACCTGAACACACTCACCTGGACACACTCACCTGGACACGCTCACCTGGACACGCTCACCTGAACACACTCACCTGAACACAACAATCATGCTTAAATGTTCTAGGAAACCCCCTAAAATGAAAAATATCCCCCCAAAAAAGGCTCTGGGATCCTACAGACTGATTGACGTCACCCACAGGAAACATTTTACTTCCAGCTCCAACCAAATTCAGACAATTCAACTGTTTACAATAAGGACGCCGCCATGTTGGAGCCAGACGACTCTCGAGCTGAACTGTCTTCAAGAAGACGAAAAGACCCACCAAGTGAAGCAGGGACACGATCAGGACTGGAACCAGCAAAAATCCGAACGCTCCCAGAACGCCGCTCAGTCGCTGACAGGAAACCAGCTGGAACTTCCTGTTGATGCTCCTGGAGAATAGCGACACCTTGTGGCTCCTCCCATCACGGCACGCTCAGGTAGAGCTTTGGCTTTCACTCTGACTTCATTTAAGAAGAATTGTTTTTACTCAGATTTATTGATATAATATTTACATGAGACGAGTTAACTTCCTCTAAACCTTCGATCTTCATGAAGGAAAGTTCTTCTCTTTCATGAGTCGTTCACCTTCATGTCTTGAGTCACTAACAGGCTGCTGTGACTCATTCCTGAACTCAGAAACCCTCGCGGAACGCCGTGTTCATCAGAGGGTGAAGACGATGATGAAGATGTGCTTCAGCTTCAGCAGCTTCACTGGTTTGAAGATGAAAGCGTGTCTGCAGATGTCAGACATGGAGCAACCAATCACCGAT
Source organism: Oryzias melastigma (assembly GCF_002922805.2). NCBI lineage: Eukaryota > Metazoa > Chordata > Actinopteri > Beloniformes > Adrianichthyidae > Oryzias > Oryzias melastigma. Next base: position 22,151,637 of record NC_050534.1, on the reverse strand, counting down.
CACGACTGATGGAGGAGGAATGCCGTCAGAAGACCTCCTTATTTTATCTCCAGAATCAGCTCAGAGATGCTGACGTTCAGCTGCTTCCTGAGGTGAGAACGCTCAGCTGGAGGAGATGAAGCAAAACAGACAAACGTCCACCAAACATTCACCAAACATAAACCAAACGTCCGCTAAACGTCCACCAAACGTCCGCCAAACGTCCATCAAACGTCCACCAAACGTCCACCAAACGTCCACCAAACATCAACCAAATGTCCACCTGTAACAAAGTGCCATTTGTTACTTTGTGTTACCTTATGTCTATCTGTTGTGTGTTCATGGTCTGCTCCTTTATTTTCTTTACAGGCTTAATTGGACAAATGTTTGTTAAAATGCTTGGCAGCCATTTTGAATGTGCAGCTTCAACCATTTTGGGTGAGAGGGGTGTTGATGTTGACCCCCTCCATTCCTTGTGCAGTGGTTTGGACCAATTAGTGACAGGCCAAATAAGCAGAACTGTTTGTTCAGTGCAAGAGGTTGAGTTGGAGGTGTTGTCATGAGCCTGGTGAAAAATAAACCCCTTCTACCTCCAAAAAGATTGTGTCTGGTCACTTTAGCACAGCCGCTTTGCGCCACTCTGTTACACCACCAAACATCAACCAAACATCCACCAAACGTCCACCAAATGTCCACCAAACGTCCACCAAACGTCCATCAAACGTCCACCAAACATCCACCAAACGTCCACCAAACGTCCGTCAAACATCCACCAAACGTCCACCAAACGTCCGTCAAACATCCACCAAACGTCCATCAAACGTCCACCAAACATCCACCAAACGTCCACCAAACGTCTATCAAACGTCCATCAAACGTCCATCAAACATCCACCAAACATCCACCAAACGTCCACCAAACGTCCATCAAACGTCCACCAAACATCCACCAAACGTCCACCAAACGTCCACCAAACGTCCATCAAACATCCACCATTCTCTTCTATTCCAGTAGATCTTCAGCCTTTTCTAAACACTAAGATCTGTCGTTTTGAAGTTCTCTGATTCTAAGAACCAGAACCGCTGAGGTCCAACTTGTCCTGTTTAGGTTTGATTCCTACAGAGGAACATCTGTTTTACACTTTCTTCCTCAAACAGGAAGTAGATCTGTTTTAGTTTTTATCACTCAGAACTGACAGAAGCTTTTATCTTCAGAAGTTGCTACTAAAATAAATAAATGTTTTCATTTATTTGTTTTAAAGCTTTTTGTGTCGTTGTATTAAAACATGATTCCTTTAAATTCTGAACTATTTTTCATTTGTTTGTATTTTTCCACCTTAAACCATTTGGATCTAAATTCAGATTATTTCACGTTTAGTGATGATGACTTCTAGAAGGTTCTGATTATTTCTGTTTCTCACCAGAAAGAAGAAACAAAAACAGATTTTTAAAGCACTTTTAATTCATTTACATCACAAACTAGAACTCTACAGAATAAACAATCAATCACCTCCAAAAACTAGAATACTTTACAAAACTTTACAAGAGACGGCTTCACATCCGAGTCTGAGGTTCTGCAGAAACTCCAGAACTTTTTCAAACGTTTAAGTGCTGATCATAAAAAAATCACAGATTCTTTAAGTTTTTTGCTTTTTTTGATGCCAAAAGAGACGCAGAGAAAATAAACCTTCATGCTTTATGAGATTTTTGTCCAGGTGAGAAAATGACGGATTCAACCAGGAGAACATGGAAACACCCAGGTGTCCTGTTGCCACGGTAACTCATCACTTCCTCTCTCTTGTCAGTTTTCCAGATTCAAGGGAGAAACTCCAGCAGGCGGGAAGTGAAACTATCAGAGGGTTCAAAGTGTAAAAACTTTATACGCACCAGCAGAGGAGACGACAGAAGAGCAGGAGGAACATCTTTAGGATTCAAACGTTTACAGACTAAATTGAAGTGATGATTAAACCAAATCTACACTGTAAAAAGTGAAACTTTGGATCATTTTACAACATTTCTTTAATTAGTTACACTCAATAATTTTAAGTGGAAGAAAACTAATAATTTTACATGTAACAAAATACAGAATTTGTGTTAATTGATGGAAAGTTTCACTTTTTTCAGTGTAGAGACAAAAGTTACAGAAGATTTCACCTTCATGGAAACTACAGAAACGGTTTGATCACATGATCAATGATCACAGCAGATCCACACGGTACCAGAGGCCTCACAACCAGACTCTGGACCTGGGTCCGGTTCACGTCCCTGGACTCGAGCTCAGAACAGAAACCGGATGGTTTCACTCTTCAGGAGGACCAACAAACCAATCTACAGAACCAAAGGATCATGGGAGTTTGTATTTACATCAGGAGTCCACATCGAGGTCCAACTGCGTGACGAAGATCGCACGTACGTGGCGGTTCTCACATGCGCTCGCCAGAACATCAGCTGTTAGGGCCGAGCGTTTGGCCGACATTTGCTGACACGACGCTGCGAAACCAGTCGCTTTTCAAAATAAAAGCATGGCAGTGTGTTTGGATCAACACCTGCAGGAAAACTGAGTTTCTGTGCAGAGAAAACAACAGCAGGAGGTCGAATGACGCTATGCTAGCTACAAAGACTCTACGGCAGGAGAGTCAAACTCAATCGCAGAGTTGCCAAAATCCAAAACACACCTGAGGTCACGGGCCGAACGGAGAAACATCTTAAAACCTTCTCTTTAAAACTGTTGAACATAATTATGAACTAGATGTATACCTGCAATCATGCTAGTGTGAATGCTGGAAGATGAATTTGGATGCTGAAGATGCTAAAGCTGCTAGACAGCTAAAATATTAGCTTAATGCCGAATTAGCCTAAAACAAACAAAAAAAAAAACTTAGGTTAGCCAAAACAGCTAGCATGTAGCTAAAAAATTAGATAAACTCCAAAACAGCCTAAAAAAATCTTAGTAAATGCCAAACTGTAACTTTTTAACCTAATTCTGAATAATAAAAATGCAGGAATATTATTCCAGAATAAATCAACTTAAACCTTAAATAACTTTAATATTTTACTCTCCATAAAAATATATTTTGTCAAAATTATACAAGTTAGAAATGAGCTCAAGATAACATCGGGTCATTAATAACAATAAAATGATCTGGAGGGCCGGATAGAATCACCAGGAGGGCCGGATCCGGCCCCCGGGCCGTAACTTTGACACGTTTTAAAGTTGTGGTTCTGGTGGTTTCCTTACATAACCTCCGTGTGACCTCTGACCTTTCCTGAGGATTTAAACATTTTAAAGTTTTTTTATTTAGATTTGAGTTCTCTGCTACTAAATGACTTGAATTGAAATAGTGGGGAGCAGATTTGTTTTTGTGCTTTCTCAGCGTTCCAGCCCACATCATGATCCTCCCACCTCTGTGTTTGATCATTGATGATTAGATGTTTGTTTTTCAGACGTTTGTTTTGACGGGATTTGACGTCTCCATCAGTGAAGCTTCTCGTTCCTCTTGACTGATCCGCAGTCGCAGTCGCAGCTGCAGCTGTAAAGTCTGGATGGGTCGTTGGATCAGACTCTGCCGCTCTTTCAGTTCAGTGATGAAGGCCTCTTCCTCCTCCTTCTCCTCCTCCTCCTCCTCCTCCTCCTCCTGACTCCTCCTCCTTCAAATGTTCCACCAGCACCTGCGTGGAGTCGCACGACTGTTTCTCTGCATCCTCGTCGTCGTCTGAATCCAGCGTGCTTCCTCTCGCCGCCGCCCGTCTCTGCAGCCTGGACGGCGCCGCGCCTCCGCAGGCGCGCTTGGCGAGCGCCGTCAGCTCCTCCCTGGCGAGCGGGGTGAAGAGGAGGTAGAGGAGGGGGTTGACGCAGGCCGGCAGCGGCGCCACCAGCAGCAGCAGCGCCTTTGCCGCCTCCGGCCCCACGGCGGGGAGCCGCAGGAGCGAGGAGAAGGAGAGGAAGGCGACGGGGAGGTAGAGGAGGCAGTCGGAGAACAGCAGCCAGGCCAGGTGTCGGGTCAGCGCCGCCTCCTCGTCACACGCCGCCGCGGCTTTGCTGCTCTGACAGTAGAAACGGGTGAAGGCGACCGTCATGAGGAGGAAGCAGAGCGAGTCGAAGAGGACCAGCGAGACGGAGAACGCCAAGGAGGAGGAGGAGGAGGAGGGCAGCGGCAGACAGAAGGAGGTGCTGCTGCCTCCGGCCACCAGAGGGGGCAGCGCGATGGCCACGCCCACCAGGAAGCTCAGACAGACGGACAGGCGGATCCAGAGCGGCGTGGCGCCGGAGCGACCTGCAGACAGAGGAGAAATCTGGAGGTCACGACTGCGGGACGAATCCGTCCAGAGCTCGCCGTGCAGCCGCTCTCACCGCCACTGCGCACGCCGGACGCCAGGCAGCGCTCCAACGCCGCCACGGTCAGCAGGAAGAGTGCGGTCTGAGACGCAAAGACGCACAGGAAGCTGCTGAGGGGACAAAGGAAGCTGCTCTCCCACCGCGCTCCGAACCTGCGAGGAAAGCAGCGAATCCATGAAGGCGAGAAACGACAGGAAACATCAGCAGAACCTCTGGATCTGTGATGCCAGGAAACATCCAGAACTTACCAGAACCTCCTCACAGTGAGACACTTGGAAACATTTTATGTTGAATTTGAATAAAAACTTTACGGACATCATTGAAAACAGTGGTTCTGGTGGAGTGGTTCTGGGTAAGTGGTTCTAGGTGAGTGGTTCTGGTTAAGTGGTTCTGGTGGAGTGGTTCTGGTGGAGTGGTTCTGGTGGAATGGTTCTGGTTAAGTGGTTCTGGTTAAGTGGTTCTGGGTGAGTGGTTCTGGTGGAGTGGTTCTGGTTAAGTGGTTCTGGTTAAGTGGTTCTGGTTAAGTGGTTCTGGTGGAGTGGTTCTTGTTAAGTGGTTCTGGGTGAGTGGTTCTAGTGGAATGGTTCTGGTTAAGTGGTTCTGGTGGAGTGGTTCTGGTGGAGTGGTTCTGGTTAAGTGGTTCTGGTTAAGTGGTTCTGGTGGAGTGGTTCTTGTTAAGTGGTTCTGGGTGAGTGGTTCTGGTGGAATGGTTCTGGTTAAGTGGTTCTGGGTAAGTGGTTCTGGTTAAGTGGTTCTGGTGGAATGGTTCTGGTTAAGTGGTTCTGGTGGAGTGGTTCTGGGTGAGTGGTTCTGGTGGAATGGTTCTGGTGGAATGGTTCTGGTTAAGTGGTTCTGGGTAAGTGGTTCTGGTGAATTGGTTCTGGTTAAGTGGTTCTGGTGGAGTGGTTCTGGGTAAGTGGTTCTGGTGGAATGGTTCTGGTTAAGTGGTTCTGGTGGAGTGGTTCTGGGTAAGTGGTTCTGGTGGAGTGGTTCTGGTGGAGTGGTTCTGGGTGAGTGGTTCTGGGTGAGTGGTTCTGGGTGAGTGGTTCTGGTGGAATGATTCTGTTTAAGTGGTTCTGGTTAAGTGGTTCTGCTCTCGTACCTCCAGAAGCTTCCGTACGTCCAGCCGTCCACCACGGCCAGCCAGCCGCTCCAGACTCCCATCAGGCCGTTCACCAGAGCCAGCAGGCCAATCAGCAGCTTGGTGGGCGTGACCACGCTGGCGGGGGAGAAGAAGACGGCCAGCAGCACCAGACTGTTGCTGATCAGGGAGACGGCGGCGATCAGCCACACGCCGCCGCGGATCATCCAGCTGCCCAGCAGGTGGCGACACGGCCGCAGCGGTCCTGCAGAAACGGCGTCCTCAGAACACGTTCCAGAACGTCGTTTGTAAAAACTGAACCGATAATTCAGGTGTCTTCATGAACAGCTGCTGCAGCGTCATGAGGGGGATCAGAACCTTCTTCTGGATTCTAACAGGTTCTGAGGATCTTCAGCGTCTCCTCTCCTGCTCTAAGAACGTGAACAGAACCGGGTCGGGACCTCTTACCTGGCGTGGGGCTGCAGTGGACGGCGTGCTGAGGTTTGGGTTCATCCTCAAACTCCATCAGGAAGTCCTGCCAGTCCGGTTCTGCTGCAGAGACAAAGACGGGCCGACGGTCAAACGGCATGCTGGGATTGAAACCACATTTTCCTGATCTGTGAAGTGGTCGGTACAAATGACCCGACTCATCAGAGTCAGAATCATCAGAAACATCTTTCCTTTGTTCTCTTTCTGTTCAGATTTTTCCTTATTTCACTTAAACATCAACTTTGAGTTCCTCTGAAAAGCTCAACCGACCAGCAGAGGGCAGCAGCACACAAGTCTTCTGTCCACCTTCAAACTACTGCATCACATGAAGAAGAACTACTGGGATACCTCCATAGACAGTACATAGAGAACTGGACGGAACCTCCCCTCATATACTATCACTGGACGAAGTGGGCGTGTCCATAAATCCCTTACAAACTCAGGTTAATTCTGTCTAGTACAGGTGCCGCCATGTTGGAGCCAGACGACAGTGATTGGTCCGAGTCCGTCACTTTTTTACAGTCGCCAATAAGGAGTGAGCTTGTTTGAAGGCCACGCCCCTTCCACTGAAAGCAGCTGTCAATCAAACATTTGAGGTGGGCACCACATGGTTTTACTGAGGCTTCTGATTGGTCAGTTTATAGCCTGGATAACTTGTGATAAAGAAAAAATATCTTAAAAAAATAAAGATTATAAAGATGTTAAAAAGTATCAGATCCAGAATGTTTATTCAGACCAACAGAATGATAACAGCTGTTTATGTCTCTGTAGAAGTCTACAGGATTCTGGCTATTGGAGCCACTTCCTGTTTGGAGTGTAAGGGGGCGGGGCCTTGCTGTGCAGTGATTCTGCAGTCTATGGATACTTCCTGTGGTTTTTTGTGCTGTTCTAGAATTTCACCCTGACACAAACTCAAAAACTCACAGATATTTGTACATATCTAGTAACTGGTGAAAATGTATTTTGGGCAACTACCCCCCCCAAATGATGACATCACAGTGAGAGAAACCATTATGGGGCCAAAATGTCTTATTGGGTTAAAAAAAAGTTACAATTGACTAATGAGACTAAAAAAAACACGTCAGGAACATCAACAGGAAGTTTGAAAACTATTATGGGATAGCAACAGGACCTACAGCTTATACCATGTTGTGTCAAAGTCAGAAATTTGGCAAAATTTTTGAACAATAAGAGAAACGGGAAAAAGGAAAATTTCACTTAAGTCTACAACCACAACGCCAGTCCTGTCGACCTTTGACCTTAGGAAGCAAAATCACCTTTAGCTCTCTAATGTAAACTCCTCTAACACATTTCAATCTATTGCCTTCTAACTCCTGGAACGTCGTTGGGAGGCTCCTAAATGTTGGTCTTAAAGTTTGCAGATGTTAGACATTGTTAGCGTGGCGAGCGAGTGAAAGTGGCGTTCATCTACTGATTGGACGGATTGTTGTGAGAATGTTTTATATGAATCGCTGAATCAAGCTGAAAAAAAAAAAATCTGATATGACCATATTAGGAATGCCATGGCTGACAAAAACCTCCGTTGCTATGGAAATCCAAAAGTTTACTTTCCCGTATTCTTATAAAAATGGCGTCAACCTGCTCATCACCTCCAGACGACCAAAAAGTAAAATGGTTGCTATGGAGATAAACCTACAGAAAAGTCGCCATTTTGAAAAAATGTGTTTTTTTAAAATCATTTTGTCTCGCTCCACCTTGACTGAAGAGGACAGCAGCGTCTCTCCCCGCCGGCTCCACGGCCTCCTCCTTCTCCCAGGACACGCCTCCTCCTGCCTGCCTCTCACAGGAGGTGAAGGCGCAGCACTGGAAGGCGTAGGGAAGCTCCATCCACCTGAGAAGATCCAACATCCACACCTCAGAGGAGTTCTGCAGAAGTCGGACCAGAACCGTCACACGCAGAGACGCCCCACCTGACCCGCGGCAGCTCCTCACGCGGAATCAACGCCATCAGCTGACCGTTACCGGCCAACCGCAGGTGAGTCAGCGCCTGCAGACCGCTCAGAGGCAGAGACGACAGCTGATTGGACGACAGATCCCTGCAGAGACAAGTGGGCGTGGCCTTTTCACCGGGACCATTTGATTTTAATCTTTACTCCTCAGATTAAACAAATCCTGGGGACTTTTTCGTGTTCTGATGTGTGAATCTTACAGTTTGTTGAGCGCCGGCAGAGCGGAGAAGCTGTTGGGTTTGACGGACGCCAGCCGGTTCCAGGAGAGATCTCTGGGAGACGGGAGAGCGGCGGTTAGAGGAGAACACGCCTCCAACATGCCGTTACTGCACTTCAATCAGAAGGTTTGGAGTTTAATGAGTTTCAGTCATTAAACTCAAACATTTATAGTCTCACTTCTTAAGAGAAAATGCGAAACATTATAATTATTAATCTGATGTTTGTGGAAATGTTGGGATATTTGATCATCTAAAGTTGTTCACTTTCATTTCAGAAGTTCCAGGATTTTATGTTTAAAATGCATTTAGTTCATTTTCATTTTAAAACAGACTTTTACAAACTAGTTTTTTTAGAGGCTAAACATGGTTTAGAAATTCAGCTCCAAACAGGAATCAAGAATAAGATAATCCTAATCCAGAACGAATGAGTGTAAACGTCTGGATCATTCTGGATTCTGCAGCGACGACAGAAATGATTTAAAAGTCTTCTCATTGGTCCCTGTGGGCAACATTTAATCCTTTAAACTCCATTATGTGATTAAACGTCTATTTGTTACATAATAGACTTTACTGAGTTACATTCAGGCTCACATCAGGACCACGTTTGAGTTTCTGCTCTTCGCTCTGGTTTGTCCGGAGCTCTGACCCGTCTGACCCGTCTGATCCGGCTGGACCGGCTTCTGAGCGGCTGGTTGGGATTAAAGCGGCTCGGACCCGGCCGTGACAGCCGCTCTTTGTTTCTGATGTGGGCGGGGCCAGGGTTAAAGCTCCTACATGATCGGTGCTGATGTTCAGACACGATGCTGGAGCTTAGGCGGCGCTGTGAGTCCAGAACAGTGGAAGAGCAGCGCCGGTCGGTCTTTACCTTCCAAAGTCTAACTTCTGCTTCACTGCGTCTCTGGTCCAACGAGTCCAGAACTCAGCCGGCTCATGCGGAGTCCAACCCTCATCTCTGCATATCCAAATTCAGAAGAGACTCCAGCCTCCCGCTCTCAGATCCTGACCGTTTACCTGCCTCAGCACCATGGGGGCGGAGCTTTCTGCTCCCAGAACTCTCCTCCGTCTGACATCAGGAACGTGGATTCTAAACTTTCCGTGTGATCTCCTTTATAGACGTCGTCTTTGATGTATTTAATCCTAATTTTGTCGGGAAAGTTTTGCTTAAAAAGTTTAAATGAATTTTCCGGTTTTCCAACATGCTGCCCGCCTCCTTTTTACCCATCAGCCCCTCTGGTGGACCAAACTGAAGAAACACTGACAGAAAACTGACGACTTCCTCTGTGTGTGCACGTGTGACAGTGCATGTGTGTGCACATGTGTGTGCAGGTGTGCATGTGTGCGTGCACGCTCACAGGAAGCGCAGAGCGCTCAGCCCGGTGAAGGTGTTCTCCTGCAGCTCCTCCACCTCGTTGTGGTGCAGGTCTCTGGAAAACAGCAGCTGGGATGTTTCCATCATCCTATAACCAAACATTTCTGCCTTCCTGCCCCACTGGGGGGTTTGTGTTTGATAGATGACTTCACAGATGAAGAAATAATGTGGAAAGTGAAGAACTCACAACTTCTGAAGACTCTCACAGGCGGAGAAACTGGGCAAGGTCTGGATGTGGTTATAGGAGAGGTCTCTGCACAGAGGAGAACATTCCAGGTGTCTGAGTTCCAAGTGACCCTGAACGCGTCTCAGAGCAGCACGACACCCAGGTGAGCTCAGGTGTGTTTGGACTCACAGCAGCTGCAGGTTGGGAAGCTGTTCACACACTGAAGCAGGTAGAGAGGTGATGCGAGCTCCGGTGATGGTCCTGAAACCAAAGAGGTTTGGCGTCAGAGCGGAGGACAACCGTCTTACTGGAAGGTCAGGGTTCACCGCTTCACACAGCTTCAGGGGCTCAGAGCTTCATTATGCAGGAATGAAATGAAGCTTTGGAGCGTTTCAGTGTTCAGGCGCAGAAAACAAATGTTTTAGAAAAATATTTGGACAAAAGATGAGTTAAACATATTTTAAAATCAATAAATCAAGTAGAGAAGTTGCATTACCTGCAATAATGCGAGTGTGAATGCTTTTAGCTGAAAATGCTAAAGCTACTTGCATAATGCTAACATTGCTAAATGACTTAAAAGTGAAAGAAATTGCAAAAAGAATTTGAAGAATTTCTTGAAAAAACACAAAACTTGCAAAAAATAAATAAAAAATGTGTTAATATGTACTCAGAACTAACCCCAAACCTCAGCTGATTAGCCAAAAAAGCTAGCATGTTGATTAATCCTAGCCTAACTCCATAGTAACCTAAAAAAACCTCTGTAGTGGCTATATTAGCCAAAAATGTTAGCATGTTACTAAAATATTAGCTTAACTCCAAAATGTAGCAAAAAAATCTCAGTAGATGCTAAATTACCCAAGAAAGCCAGTATGTCGCCAAAATACTAGCTTAACTCAAAATAAGCCCAAAGCCTCAATAGATGCCAAATCAGCCAAAAAAGTTAGCATGTTGCTAAAATGTTAGCTTAACCCAAAGCTAACGTTAAAACTTCAGTAGCAATAATTTCTTTAACTTGCTGAACGCTTTGATACCAAACCTGCATCGTCTGCAGAAAATGTACAAATATTTAAAGAATTATGTGGAGAAGAAAAAAAAAGTAAAATTGGCCTAAAATTTAAAAAAAAATGTGTAAGTAAAAGAAAAAGCTTGAATCTCTTGAACATGCTGAGTGTTTATAATTCCATACATTTTATAAATGTGAAAATTCTCCGATTCATTTTCAATGGGGCTAAAAAAAAAAAATCGCATAAGTTCCGTAAAATCTTAAAAACCTTGGAATTTACAAACACAAAAACAAGATGAAGTTGTTATTTCTGTAAATATTTAAACTCTATTTTTCCCTTTTTCTCCTAAACATCAGCTTTACAAAGCAGATACTAACTTCGTCTGAAAAACAATGACAGTAAATGAGATTCTGATCCCAAAGACTAAAACTAAATTGTTAATAAAAGTTTTCATTTGAGGATCTTTGAGTTTATCTTCTGCATTTTGCACAAATATCTTCATCGTTTCAAACATTCACATTCAGCAGACTGATAGAAGCTGCTGGGATTAAGGAAGCAGCTCCGTTTCTGATCCAGGATCAGTGGATCCACCAGCAGACGTCTGAGTAAATTCACCGTCTGTCTGATCATCACATTAGAGTTTCTGACATCTAAACTGACATCCTCCACATGAGGATCAGAGATTGGGTTGAACTACAGATGATCCTGATCAGATAACCCCAGCTCCACTCGGAGGATCAAGAGGAACTTTTTCCTCCAACTGGTGACAGATTAAGGAAACGGAGACGTTTGAGTTCTCTGGAGGTTAATGAGTGACAGCGCTCAGGTGTGAAGCAATCAGGAGCTGAAACAACAAGGTTCAGGGCAGCTGAAGCCCAGACCAGGACCAGGACCAGACAACGAACAACCGGAGGAGCGGAAAAGATTCCAGAGAAAACAGACGACAGATTCTAGATCTGCTGCATCTGAAAGTCTCTCAGACGCATCCGAGGATTCTGGATCTAAAAGGAGAGCAGGAACTCAGGAACTGGTCCAGAATCATTCACAGAACTTTGATGAGATCATGTTCTGGCTGCAGATTGGTCCTAAAATTCCTCTTTACCGTCTCTGAAAGCTCTCCTGGATCGTCAGAGACTCGGGTGCGGCTTTGATTCTGGAAACTTGGATTGAGTTCAGTTCACAAACAGGAATGTCTAAAATCGGAGTTTGACTTCATACAACAGGAAGTCCGGAACGCCGGGAAGAATGTGGGTCAGAGTTTTGGTTTGTGTTTTCAATTCCACCTTTAGTTCAGAGCGAGGTTACAGCAGAACTCACGCGACCTCCAGAACGGAAAAACACGACAACATAAACACAACACAAGAGTTTATTATAACACAACAAGCAGAAAAACTGCTCTGGATTCAGGTGAAAATGAAGACAATCGGAAAGACTGGAGAGGTTTGGAGACGGCAGTCTGAGAGATACAGCAACACAACACAAAACACACAATACAACACAACACAACTCAACATCACACAATACAACACACCACACAACATAACACAACCAAATACACAAAATACACAACATAACCCAACACATAAACAACATACACAATACAAAATGACACTACATGACAGAAAACACACAACATAACAACACGACACAACACACAATACAACAAAACACACAACACAACATAACACAGCACATAAACAATATATACGATACATGTATATGACACATGACAAAAACACACAAAACAACACACACAACACACAAAAGACACAATACAATACAACGCAACACACAAAACACAACACATACATAACACACACAATACAACTCACCAAACACAACATATACACAATAGAACTCACACAACACACTAAACACAACACAACACGACACAACGCAACATAACACAAAACACAACACATACAATACAACACAACACACAAAAAACAACATGACACAACACAAAAGAACACACGCAGCACGACACAAAACACACAACACATACAAAACAACACTAAAACTGCAAAAAACTCAGATATGATGAAGCTTTTTTTTACATATTTAGATTTTTTGTTGGTGTAAATATGTGTGAGTGTGTTTGAGTGCATGTATATGTTTGTGTACATGTGTCTGTGTGTGCGTTAGTGTATAGACATGAGTGTCTCTTTGTGTGCATGTTTGTTTGTTTGTGTGTATCTGTGTGTGTTGTTGTATAGATGTGTCTGTCTTTGTGTATCTGTCAGTGTCATGTAGATGAATATAGGTGTGTGTGTGCGATGTGTAGTAGTGTATGTCTATGATTGAGTGTGTGAGTGTGTCTGTAAATGTGTGTATTTGTGTCTATGTGTGTGTGGATCTTACAGACTCTCCAGACTCCTGGTTCCTGTCAGATCCGGGAACTCTTGGAGTTCTGCTGCTCCGTTCAGAGACCTGAAAAAGACGTCAGCTTCAGTTTTTTCTCTGGTTTAGGTTTTATTCTTCCTCAATGTTTCCTCTGCCCAGTGATGTCACATCCTGTCAAGATGGCGGCACGCCTTAAACTGGCTCCACAGAAACCAGTAGGTCATATGACCAAACACCTGTTCAGAAACCCAAACCCAATGAAGAAAGGATCCGGATGCAGTTCAGCGGGACACCACTGGGGGCAGCAGATCCATTGTTTGGAGCAGCAGAGGTCCAATCATTTTGAGTTTTAACATAAATACTCGTATTGATTGATGATTGACGCTCGCGTCTCTGTTCCCACGCAGATTGGTCAAACTTTCTCGTCCAGGACAGAGATTTAATTTCTGTTTCCTGGATCTACCGGTGGGAACTCGACGCTCCACTAGGAAGGTTCAGGTGACAGTCTTAGATTTCTAAACCACCTGAACTGGTTCTCCTCATCGTGAGGAAGCAGCTCCGATCGGACTTCCTCTTGGATGAAAACATCCAGAAGAACAAATGTGAGGAGACGAAATTCTTTGATTTGTTCCTTACAAAGTGCGAAGCTCCGGCAGGTTCTGAAAAGCCGTCCGTCCGACAGACTGGATCGGATTATCGTAGAAAAGTCTGAAAAAAAAAAGCAAAATAAAAGTGGTCAAAGTTTAACATAAAAAACTCCTGATTCTTAAAGCTGCTGTTAAAACTGTGTGACTTCCACTCACATGGTGGTCAGTGACGGGTTCCCTATGAAGGCATGCTCAGGGATGGACTGGATGTTGTTGCTATGGAAACCTCTGAGAAGGAAGAGGCAGAAAGTCATCATTTCCGTTTTATATTCGAAAATACACAAATAATACAATAAAACAAACCAAACGAAGACTCACAGCTCTTTGAGGTGTTTGAGAGAGCGGATGGCCGAAGGAAACTCCACCAACTGGTTGTAGTTCAAATCCCTGACCAGGTAAACAGACGTTTAGAACATTTAGCATTTTTGACAGGAACTTAAAAGTCAACTTCCACCAAAAGAGTTTAACAGTGGAACATTTCAAAGTAAAACCTCAACATTTCATCTCTGCTGCCTCCTGACTGCTCTCAACAGTCTTCTACACCTTTCCTTTGGTCACATCTCACATCTCCACCTGCTTGGATCTTCACCTCTCTTGTTCTGGATTGTTGACCTCAAGTTCTTGAACTCCTCCCCTTTCTCCATCCTCGCCGTTTCTCTTGTTCACACTTAGAGACTCTGCCTTCCTGCAGGTGACCTTCATTCCTGTCCTTTCCAGAGTAAACCTTCACCTCTCTGCGTTTTTCTCCACCTTCGCTCTGCTCTCCTACATATCACAGTGTCATCTGCAAACAATATGACCCACAGAGATCCCCGTCTGGCCACTTCTGTCAGTCTGTCCATTGCCATGGCAACAGGAGCCCGATCCTCGGTGCAGTCACATTTCCACCTTAATTTCATTGATTTAAATCACATGACTGGTTTGGTTTTGATGTGAGTTTTTCGTTATGACACGACCCTCTGGATAGCTAGTAATCAAACATGTCGTAGAGTTAGATAAGCTAACTCCTCTTTAATAGTTCTGGTAAATCTCCTGTCCGTCCTAGAAGAGGATCTCTCCCTCATGTGGACATCGTTATAGTGTCTACTTTTTCCTGAATTAGTTTTTCCTTACCAGTAGGGAGGGTCTAAGAGCAGGATAAAGCAGTTTTATTTAGTCTGTTTAGTTTAGCAATTAGCTAATGTTTATATTTTATGACCGACCTTCTGCTTCTGTACAATTACCGTCATGAAGCCCAATGAGGCGATTCTTCTGGGCTACTTAAATAAAATGTAATTGAATTTACTTGAAACATGAAACCACTAGATACTGCCCCCTTGTGGTTGCGATAAAGATTCAAATAGAGCTTTATTAACGGCTGCATTTACAGCAATAAATTAACTTTATTCATAATAAAACATATTTAGATTTTAGCACAAAAGCAGAACAACATTATTCCTGGATTTAAAGGTTTTCTTGTGGGATTTTTTAAATCCAAAAGTAGTAAAGGCTAATCTACAGCCGCTGTCCTTCAGGAGATCTTTAAAGACATTTACTTAAAACTGATTTAACAGGCAACTGCATGAATCTGAAGAAGCAGGAATTGAGATGAAGGAAGCGTAAGAGGAGATTATCACAGGAAGAGGAATTCTTTCCTTCTTCCCGTTTTTATCCCTCCTGTTCGGAGCTCGTTTCGGACAATAGCGCCCTCAAAAGAGCAGCTGCTAGAACTGCATCAGTCATTGGTTTCCTCCTCAGACGCTGAAATTCCGATCCAAACGGGAACGCCAGCCCCCCAGAATGACAGCTCGGCGTTAGATCCGTTATGGAATAACCGATTTTACGATGCTGTGGGAATGTTGGCCTTAGACTGGGAAAGTGTTTCATGTAAATGTTTATGTTTCAAACTTTGTGTTTGGCTTTCATCTTTTTTTCCTGGAGTCCTTTAAGTTTATTAAAGAAACATTTAACTGTGTCTCCTTCCTTTTTTGTTTTCTTTCATCACCAGTAGAGACTAGAGCATTCCTGGGCTCCACACATGGCTTTAATTAGGTCCACTCATCCATCTCTGGGATGCAGGTGGCTGTTACGCACACACACACAAATACACTGTGTGTGAAATGAAGCTGCCACATTGTGAAAATAACATTAAATTGAAATTGCTTCAGTCTGTGTCTGAGTCCTTGTGTGTGCGACCATGGGATGATTGTTAACAACAATAGCTGCTGTGCCGCTCTTGTTTCATATCCTGAACAGTCATGCGTCCATCACATGTTGATTCTCTACAAAATGTTTCTAAGAGGAAAACTGGTCCTACTTCATGTTTGTCTCCACAGCAGTGGATGAAAGATGACATTCATTTGTTTTATTTTTTTGTTGGAAATGTTCTTAGTGGAGTTTGAAATGGAAACTCAGTTTTGGATTGAAACCTCGTGTGGAAGTCCTGATAGGAGCAGAAATGATGGAGTGTCTTTAAAAAGTCATAACAAGTAATAAAGTTATAGATTTTATGAGGACAGTTTAGAAACTGGTAGTTCTGCTTTTTGTTTAGGAATTCTTACAGATCAATATAGTGACGGAATATATTGACCAATTTTAAGGTTTGTTTGACGTCTTTGTTTGCAGAAGACTAAAGTAAAAATAGACCATCATGCACTGCAGCTATCAACCAGCACCTGAGGAGTAAACAGAATGCTGTTGTGGCGGACAGTATTTTAGAGCTGCGTTCACAACAAACACGGCAGCAGCCTCCAATCTTAATGTCATGTGAATGTACAGACGCCATCAGAGATGCTGGGGCGCGACTTCAGCGACGGGACGGTTCTCTAGAGCAGTGGTCCCCAACCAGATTCAATTAAATAATAAGATAGATTATATTCTGACTTTTCATAAACTTTCATTCATTGGTATTTTTTCAACATTTTCCACAGTTTCTGAACCTCATTCAGTCTGTCTGCAGGAAAAGTATCTAATTTTACAAGTTTCCACAAACCAGAAACTTTATTTGATTGAATCTTCATTCTCTGTAAAATGTTTGAACTTTGTGATGAAGATTTTCTCTTTAACGTCAAAGTGGTGGCTAACAACCAGACACTAGATTCAGCTATGAACGACTTTTAAGGTGGCATGGATAAATAAAGAAAAATAAATGATAAAACTGGTATCTTCTAAATAGAATATAAATCCACCGTGTTACTAACTTTATTATCTGCATGTCTGTCGCTGCGTATTAGCCAGAGCGGCTTCTGCTACATGAGAACTGTCTTAATAATTCTGTATGTGAAGGAAAACTCATGGTTTTGTCTGCAGATTTATTGTTCTCTGAAGTTGAAAGATCTTCTACAGTTTCATAAACTTTCCAAATATGTTTTATTGTTTTTGTATTTAGCTCTGAACTGCTAGCTTAGCGATCTAGTTAAAAACAGTGACGTCTCAGGGAAACGTTTTCTGTGTCATGGTCCAAAAATCTACAGCCTAAAAGGAGTTATACTAATGCAGCTTCTGTTTCTGTTGGTGAAAAGTTTTCAGACTTCAGTGAATCTGCTCCTTCACCAGAGGTAAACAGCAGCATGAGACGCTGAGCTCAGATCTATTCTAGATAGTTTTTAGAACGCTGCAAACCAAAGAGTTTAGGGATAAATTATAACATTTAAAAGTGATGCCAGTAAATATTTGTTTGAACACTTTTATTTTTATGTAAAAGTTTATCAATAAAAATGTTTGTAACTTTATGTAAATATGAAACTGTTAAATGTTTCTGTCTGAAAATATTGTCACAGAAACAGATGTTTTTGTCTCTTTTTGTCGCTAACTTTTACATTTGATTTAGACGGAGAAAAAACGAGGCTGTAACTGTTTTTAGTAAAGGATTGTTCATTTGTTTTATTTTATGGATTTGAGTTTTAATTCCATTTCAGTTTCATTTTTTACAAGAAAATAAAAATCAAAGCTAAAACTCATGAGCTACATTAGTCCAACATTTGAACGGACACTGGTGTTAGCATGACCGCGCTCTTCCAAACCCCAGTTTGTTTTCCTTTAGATTTGGACTAAAGTAACTGGATTAATTTATTATTCTTTCTTTTCTTCTCTCTTTCCTCCTCCGTGTTTGTGTTTGTAGTTTCAGATGAACTTGAGTCTCGGCTGAAGTTTATTATGGCTGATCGTCCAGGTACGCAAACGCGCACACGTCAACTCCTGCGGCCGGAGTTTGTGTGCAAACACTCATTATGATTTGCATACGGCGCGGGCCACACACAGAGTCGGCTCAACACACACCAGTGTTTCCACTGCATGTTTGTGTGTCTAAACTCGCTGCTCTGGTTCACTGAGAAAACAAACGTTTCCCTGCAAACATGGCGCTCACATCGCCGTTCAGCGCTCAGCTCCGACCTTCTGCTGGATTCTATTTACATCTTGGCTCCAACTTTCACAAAGACCCAGGAAACGATGCTCTGCCCCATCAGGACCAGCCTGACGTCTGCGAGTCCTGAAAAGGTCCTGATTGCACCTGGGCCCCACGAGGTAACAAAAACAAACACACAAAGGAAATCCTCCGCTGAGCGGGGGAGGGGTTTGGAAATATCTCGTTCAGTGAATGGTGCATTTCTACATCCATTGATATCAGTATCAGGCTCTTCTTATCTTCATCACACTGAAAGACTCCACCCACAACATTAGGTCACGCTCCAATCACAGTTTCACAGAAACAACAGCTAAAATAAGAATCTATGACAAAAAAAAATTCAATCTGTGAGTCAGAATTTATTATGAAGATTTTAGCCAAAATAAAAAAACAAAAGGCATATTTTCCACAGCTCAAAAGAGATACGATTCTGAGTTGTGGGCGGGACTGTTGCCGCAGAAGTTATCTCTGCTAGCCTTTAAATAAACTCTCAGGATAGTTTACAGCTTCTCACAAGTCCAAGCTAACATTAGCATAGCAATACAACGACGTGCAATAGTGGAGCTATCCGGCGGTACAATTTTGAGTCGAATACCAGACGAGAAAAATGAAGCCTCTACAGCTGGAGTTTAAAACTCGCATAAGGGGCCAAAATCCAAAACACACCTGAGGTCGCGGCTGAACAGAATAAACATTTATTGAACACTGAAAATACATTTTTAACATTTTAAAACTGTAACTTTTTAGCATAATTATGAACTAGATATGCTAGAGTGAATGCTGGAAGCTGAATTTGGCTGCTGAAGATGTTATAGAGCTGGTAGCTAAAGGTGCTGAAATTGATAGCTGAAAACGCTGAAGCTGATAGCAACTAAAATATTAGCTAAATATTAAATTAGTCTAAAAAACTTTTTATTTTAAAAAAAAAACCTAGGTTATCCAAAACAACTAGCATGTAGCGGAAAAAATACCTAAACTTAAAAATATCCTAAAAAAAATGTGGAGTAGTAGTAATATGGAGTTTAGCTCATATTTAAGTGACATACTAATTAGTTTTGCAAAATTGGCATTTATTAGGGATTTTTAAGCAATTTTACAACAATTTTTTTTTAAAATTTAGGTCATCTTCAGCGCTCTTCTTTAATGACATTTCCAGTCTTTTAGCAAATTAACATTTTCCAAATAGCTTTTGCATTTTCACCAAATCCCTTCAGCCATATAAAGTAAATTGTGTCACCATTTTCAAGAATAAGCTTCAGTATCTTCAGTGGCTGTTTACAGTAAAAAGGATTCACACTGACATTATCGCAGCTAATGAAACATTTCTAGTTCATTTTTGAGAACATGGCTTTGGTGTTTTATTATTTCATGAGTTTTCTTGTTGTATGATGTTTCTTACAGAGGAAGCGTATGTCTGCTAAGAGCGTTTGTTACTTTGCTACGGTGTTAAAAGGTTAAGTACCAAAAAACTATGAAAATCCCTTTATAATCCATGAACTGGGAGGAATTAAAAGACCAGGTTTACATAGTAAACATAGTTCAGCTTCCAGCTGATCGTCTCATTCTGAGCTGCAAACCACTCAGTAGTTTTCAGCAGTGAACAGACTAAAGTTAAAGAGCCTGAAATGCTGCATTTTCTGAAGTTTTTGTACAAAATGATTTGGTTGAAACCAGAATTGTTTCTTGTGCAGATCAGCTTCTTAGGAAAAATGTTGGCGTTGTTTTTTAGGGCAGAACTTCAAAGCGCGCATTAAAAAACATTTATGGAGACAAATGTAATGAATTCAAGCTTCCACATTGGGGGGTCCACAGAAGCTCCGCTGGCGGACCCACGCCGGCGGGACAACACAGCGACTGTTTGCTTTTCTGGAGATGTTTTTGCAAAAAGAATTTGAAAAAGTGAAAATGAAAGCCCCCCCAAATCATCTGCTGACCCCATCCCACCCCCACCCCCCCACACACACTAAAAACACAAACAGAGAAACTCACAGCGTCTCCAAACTGTGGAGTCCGTGGAAGCAGTTGGTTCCCATGGAAACGATCCTATTGTTGTTGAGATGCCTGGAGAGAGAATAGAGACACTGATGGTCTAATGAAGCAGACAAAGAGCCCCCGAGCATGTGTGTGTCTTCCAGAAAGGGGGCCCCGGGGCCTTTCAAGAAGTTTCCTTCTTTTGGTAATTTCATGCAAATTAGCTTCAAGCGCTCCAGACAAAAGAACTGTCGGCGGACTTCAATGGCGCCGCTCTGAATGCCATCAAACGCACACAAACAGGGAGTCTGCCTGTTGTTCTGCTGCCGACACACACACGGACAGCTGGTCAACAACCACACACGCACACACAAAGGTCACACAAATACTTCCCAGAAACCCAAAGGTGCTTCTCTAAACTAGAATCAAGTGATTGGAATGACTGGAGTCAATCCAGATGTTTTTTAAGTTTCTGATTACAACTTTAGAGTAGAATTTCTGCTGAAAAACTTGATTAAGAAAGTCACTTCATCAGAAATCTGTCACCAGATGTGCTCAAAAATGCAGTGTTTTGTTTTTTACTGTAACCCTAATTGGTTCCTGTTTGCGGTTCGGTCCATGAAGTTTAACAAGTTGCATTCAGGAACCTTTAATGGAGAGCAAAGAGGTTAAAAAGTCATTTATAAGGTGACTGAAGCCGTAGTTCACATGGAAGCACTTCAGAACCGTCTGAGGCTTTGATCAGTCTGAAAATTTCAAGAAGGCCACGCCCCTGTGAGGACACGCCCCCTCTGCCTTCTGAAGGTTTAGTTTAAAAAATGACTTGACCTTTGAAAAACAAATGATGATGGCAACTAAACATGTTTATGGTGTTGAAGGTTTGTAGACTTTTGCGCTTAAAATCCTAAAATTAAAAAGAAAAACTGCATGAACTGCAAAATGACCAAACCCCGATTCAAGGGGAACAGCAGCACGTCAAAAAACGACGAGTTGAGGACATCCAAAACGTCCAAAACTGATGTGGAGGGTCCTTAAAGGGTAACCAAACAGGAACGTTGGAGGCTGACTCCGCCCACAGCCAAAATGTGGAAATCCAGTCAGAGGGGCGGGGCTGGGGTCAGGACTTTTATCAGATCATGACGTCAGACTTACATGGTTTGACCAATCCCGAAATTCAATTGTAATACTTGGATTCAACCAGTAGATGGCAGCACACAGGTGGTTTTAGACTATATTTTCAAGAATTAAACAAGTTTATTTGAATTTTTGGCAACAACCAACAGACTTTTAAAGACCAATTTATTGAGGTCAGCAGCCAAATAAGTTGATTTAGGGTTTGGTTTTCCTTTAACCGAACATCAATGTGTGACGACTTGGGAATGAAAACGTCTTACTCCAGCGGGTTAAGAAAATGAATGGAAGTTCAGCACAAAAATCGGCCATATTGAATCCTAATTTCTACCCTTTGATCGAGTCACTAAAAACTTCATGTGCCCAAAGCTCAGTCCCTGATTGGTTGACGCCCTGCAAGACCTCAGATGGCGTCGGTACATTGGCTTAACATTGATACTTGACGCCGTTACTGTGCCAAACGCGTCCAGTGTGAATGCAGCTTTATGTCTCTGTGGTTACATTTTACTTTAATGACATTGTTCATCATACATACTTTATCTTAGTAAAAATGATAACGATTGTTTAGTTATTTACCAATGTTGTTTCATTCTGATTTGACAAACATTCCTCCCGATCATTCGAGTGCACTGATGATCATCAGCTGATGATAACAGTCACGGAGGTTCTTGAACATGCAGACGGGTCAGTACGTACAGCACCACCAGGCGTCCCAGCGCGCTGAAGGCGTGGTCAGGAACACGGTTGATGTGGTTCAGGGCGAGCGTCATGGCCTGCAGGGCGGGCAGCTCGCTCAGAGCCGCCGCAGGAACCTCCGTCAGAGCGTTGTCGTCCAGCCAGAGGTGGCGCAGCGAGCGCAGGCCGGAGAAGGAGCCGGCCGGGACGCTGGAGATGTGATTGGCATCCAGACGCCTTTAAACAGAGCAGTCAGTCAGGGTGGTGTTCAAGTAGTCCTGGAGAAAGTGTTGTTGGGTTTTGAACACAAATATAGGGTTTAACGGAGTATTTAATGAAGCAAACATCACTAAACATCCTTGTTTTTCAGCCTGGCGTGGACTGAAGAGCTCTTAAAGAGGAGCAGGAGCGTTGGAGTCCGAGGAATGATCGGCAGGTTGCTGAAGTACCACTTAAAAAGACTCGAGAAGCAACACAAGAGCATTTTAACGAGCACACGCTCATTGTGGAGACGGCTTTCAGGGGAATTCGTAAAGTAATCAAGAGTCCCACATTTATGACGCAGTAAAATCAAAATTAAAAAACACTTTTTAAAGTGCTCCATGAAATTCTTATGAGAATGAATCTGCTTTATTTCATGTCACACAAGAACAAAATTACTTCTGCAGAGTTAATTCAGGACAGCTAAGTCAACAACGCCTTGAAGTTTGAGACTCCGAGCTGAAGTTACAGGAAAAACCTTTTTAGAGGTCCAGCCATGATTTGTAATTTTGAAATTAATGGTTTGCAATTAAAACTTTTTTTGGCTAAATATGAAAGTTGCATATTGAAGTAATCAGCATAAAAATAAGCTTTGTTCCTTTAGCTCAGGATATCTTTCACTGACTTGAGTTTTTGAATGAAGATTTGATGAATGTCTAACATTAAGTTGTGAACTCAGACTCCTTTTGTGAGTCTGCAACCTCAAACTTTTGCTCTGATTCTCTAAAGCAGAATAATTTCTCATTTCTGCTAAACATAAAAGATGCCACATCACTATAGATGGAGGCGCTAGACGGTATAGTATAGTCCAGTGACTAGACGAGTGGAACGCTCCTGGTACGTTTATTGCGTTCGTGGAGTTTGATATGTGCTTGTGGGAGAGTTTTAGCAGAAATTTAACTTCATAAATGCAGTCAAATGTTTTTAATTATTTTGTTTGTTTTTCATTTAAAAAGTTGACCAACAAAGACAAACAATTAACTTATTTTCACTTTAAAATGTTCTTTTCATATTCTCTCTTAAAACAAACACTTTTATAGTATGTACATTTTTAGATTTAACCCTTTAACACCTGAGGTGTCACCGGTGACGCTTAAACACAAAATCTTTAACATGCTGTTAAGTTACGGTAAATCAAAGAACACAAACACGGGAGCTCCGGTGTTAAAGGGTTAACTATAGGATTTAACTGACAATCACCAGATGAGTTTTTGTTACATTTTTGGGGGGATTAAGTAAAAACGGTTGAACTGATAGATGAACTGAATTCCACCTTAAAAATCTGCCGCCTTCAGTTCAGCTGTTGAAGCACTTTTTTCTTTTTTTTTTAATGGTTTTTAATCAGCAAAAAGATTGTTTTAGTCCCTGAAAATCCCTAGAAACCCTGAAAACAAATAACCACTTTTTTGATGAGCCCGGAACACCAAGCTCCTGGTACGAGTAACTTTAAAAGACTTTTCCTCAGGTGAGATAAACACGCCTGTGGAGAGCGGCGAGTCCAAACAATAACTTCTCTGTTCCGCCGGAGAGAGACGAGAAGGATGGGACTTTACATAATTGTCCATCAGATAAATGAGGGTCCTACAGAAAGACTCGGCCGTCTCCATTCTTATGGCCTTATCAGAGTCTACACACACACACACACACACACACACACACAGGTACAGTTTCAGTATAATTACTGTGTGTCATCAGGCTCAGCGAAGACACTGTGTGCACTACATACATTAATATACTGGATCATGTGGGTTTGGATTCCTTTCCACCAAAAAGTAAAATGAGACTTAAGTTTGTGCGTGTGTGTGAGCGCACGTTTTGCTACATAATAGGGACCTTCATGGTGTGTATACAACTTTGGTCCCCATAATGTCTGTAGACAAGAATCAGTGTGTTGTTAGTTCAGAAACATTTAAGAAATCATGACAGTAAGATGAAGTCTAAAAGATAAAGACCCAACATTTGTAAGCAGGACGAAGACGTCAGTGAAATAAAGCAGCTAAAATCAAAGGGCGTCTCACAGTGACTGCAGGTTGTGCAGGCTGTTGAAGGCCTCAGCAGGAACAGACCTCAGCTGGTTGTTCTGGAGCATTCTGGAACATAAACAAATGAAAAGTACCAAAACAAACATTTAAGAGTAAAAAAAAATAATATTAAAACATTTTATGAGGAAAACCTCAAAAGTGAAAAAAGAAAACCAAACATTTAATGGCACCTCTAAGCAGGAATATGTTGGGTTTGATTTTTATCATCACAGTCCATTCAGGTCAGAAAGGAGCCAAACTGAACATGTTCACTCACAGCACTTTGAGGTTGTAGAGGCCGGCGAACGCTCCTTTAGGGATGAAGGACAGATCGTTTCCAGCCAGACGTCTGAGGGACAGACAGAGAGGGAGATCAGGAACAAACCTTCAAGCTGTCTAGAATATCGACTGTATATGAGAAGTGGACTGAGTGGCCCAGCCCCCCCCTGCTGTTCCAAACAGGAAGTGGCTTCAAGAAGCCAAAATCCCGTAGTCTTCCATTGGTCAGAGTAACCATTCTGGCTCTGATACATTTTAGCATCTTCTTGATTCAGTTTTTAAGGATATTTTTAAAGAATAAACGGACCAATCAGACGCCTCAGTAAGAGTAGGTGGAGCCTACTGGCAATGATGTCCAATGTTCAAAACGTTTGATTCAAGTATTAGGGATGTGGACTTCCAACAAGCTCACTCCTGATTGGTGGGAGTAGTTACCATAGAAACCTCGACTGAATTTACTTAATTTTAATGGAGCTGGAAGTTAACCCTTTCTCATGGATGACGTCACACTCAGTCCAGTTCTCTGATACAGTCGACGGTCCAGAACAACAATCGTAAGGATGCACGTTAAGACGCTCTGACTGACTCTAAAACCTGATCTGAGAACCTTTCACTGAAGTCAAACTCTCAGCGTCTCTTTGTGTTGAATCGTGAGTTAAATATCCAGATTCTGTTTCTCACAGCAGCATCACGGTTACAAACTGGACTCCCTCCTGACCAAACATGGCGAAATATGGGCGTGGCATGCGTAAAGAATGCACTACATCTCCCAGAAACCCCAGCGCAAATGAGCAGGCTCTCATTTGCCAATCAACCTCAGAGCCTGACTCAGTGCGAAGTATTGTTTGTGCCATTCTGCCTGCATACCGAGCGTTTCTTCTGGACCTGATCTTCTGTTTCTGACCCGGTTTTCATCTCCGTTTGCCTACCGCCTGCCCCGACCCTCACCTGGACTCTACCTACTCTAGTCAGGATGCTGGTTGATGACCTCTGCCTGACTGACCCTGATTTAGCTTTGTGGCTGCTAATAAACCTGCTGCGATTGGAACCAGCCGTCTGCCCGTTCTGTGACACATGGTCCGAATGTGACTTCGCCTGTCTGGTTCCTGATGGTGTTCTCACCTGCAGGTGACCACTGTGATGGCTGAACCTCAAGTTTGTGTTCTCAGTGATGGTTTCTGGTCAAGTTCTGGTTGTCTCTCAGGGTCCAGAATTCTCCACAGATGTCTTCATCTCAGTTTGACACCCACTGACTTCATTGTCAGATCATCTGCTTTAATTGCTTCATAGTTGTTGTCTTTTTTGTACTCTTTTTAATAATTTTCTAAACTTCTCCTGCACTTTGAGTTCTTCACCGCTGGTTCCTGACAACCTTATTGGATCAGAAAGTTTTCCTGAAGATTTTTGTACGTTTTTCTGTATTTTCTCCCAGTTGAGTTTCTGCCACAGAACTGAATATTGGAGGACAAACGGTCTCGTTCTCCAGGTTTCCTTTGGGTTCCTGCTCTGGACCGTCATTCGACAGAGCGGTGCAGGATTTGGTTCCCTCAAACGTCTGTTTTCAGGTTAATCCCAGCCTCCGGCGCAGCAGCGATGACTCCTGCGGGTTTGTTTGCTCTTCGGGGGCCGCTCAGAGTTCAGCCGCTCTGCATGTCTGCAGACTTCTCGCCGCAGTGACGTTTCTCCCACCGTAGTGACAAATATCACACAGGCAGACGCACAGCTGGCAGCGCGGCAGAACAGCGGTCAAAAGTCAAACGCGTTCGGGTCTCGGCCGGGTCAGCCGGTCCCCTCTCTGGCTCCGGCTCCGCCAGCTGCCTGTTTGTTTTAATTTAGATGCGCTTGGAAAAGTGTTCATACGTGAAGCGGGGCTGCAGGAGGCGAGCAGGAATGAGATTACAGGAGGAGCTCCCGGCGGGCTCAGACGCCACCGTCCAGACAGCGCCACTGTCGCTGATGGATCCAGAGATCACATGACCTCATCCCAACCAGAGACACTCCGACACCTCCGTCTACATCATCTCACTTTCTCATTCGATGAGCTTTCATGTCGTTTCCTGAAGATTTTGCAGAAACTAAATTTAATAAACAAAAATATTTTTATAAAAAGCTGAACTTCAAAGAAACTGAAAACAGAACAAAGTCGAGATGATCAGACGTTTACTTCAATGAAGACCAATCAGCACAGCAGCAGTGAGTGTCTGTGTGTTATTGCTGCTCACCATCTAAAACCTCCAACATCTAAAACCTCCAACATCATGTTTGATACGTCCATTTCTGAGACTATCTCATCAGTATAGATAAAACTGTCCTTAAAAACCACCTGGACAGAACTCCATTCATGTTTTCTGCCCTGTAGTTCATCATCTGTGTCCGTTGATTTTTCAAATTGAACCATTATTAGTTTTTAACCAAAACATAACAAATCATCAAATGATTTATGACATCTATAGTATATTTAACTAAAACATGACATTGTCGTTTTTTGTATTGTGGATTTCAGCAGACGGTTTAAAAACATTTTAATTCCAAAACATGTTTTTCTGTCAGTTCTCTGCTGTACGGAGCCTTCCAGGGTTAAAATGCTTCACATTTTTTATCTGTACGGATAAACAGAAACAAAGTTGTTGATTTTTTTCTCTGAATTTCATAAAAAGATTAAGATTCTTTGCTGAGAATGAAAGTTTCAATAAATTGAAACGTAAAAACCAAAACCAGCTCAGAATGACAGAGAAGCAAACTTAAAGCGTTGGAATTATTTTTCTAAATCACAGAATAATGTCAGATTTAAAGAACATAAACAAAACCAACCGTACTTCCACAGAAAGAAATTACTCTTGAAAGGAAATGTTCTCAATTTCAAAGTAAAAGTGTTTTTTGTAGTTGGGAAAAGAAAGACTAAAGATCAGTTTACTGAAATACATTTTGAAAAAAAACATTTTTTTTTTTAATAAAAAAATGTAAAGAAAATTTAGTTCAGAATTTTATGAAAATCTTGTGAGTTCATGTGACCGTCTGCATGTGCAGTGGAGAAGCTTTACTGAAGCTCGTCTGTAATAGGGACCAACCAGTATGATTTTTTGGAAGGCCGATACGATACTGATATTTGATATTCATTTGCTGTTAATGTGGACATATTGGTATCAAATTTTACAATAATGCACACACGTCTCCTTTACTGAAGACTAGCGCCTCAGAGTCAAAAACAACCAGTTCATTATCTCGACTCTAGATAAATAAAAAAGGCCGATACCGATATGTGTCGACACCGATAACACCGACACCGATAACATCGACACCGATAACATCGACACCGATATGTGTCGACACCGATAACACCGACACCGATAACATCGACACCGATAACATCGACACCGATAACATCGACACCGATATGTGTCGACACCGATATGTGTCGACACCGATAACATCGACACCGATAACACCGACACCGATAACATCGACACCGATAACATCGACACCGATATGTGTCGACACCGATAACATCGACACCGATATGTGTCGACACCGATAACATCGACACCGATAACATCGACACCGATAACACCGACACCGATAACATCGACACCGATAACATCGACGCCGATATGTGTGGACACCGATAACATCGACGCCGATAACATCGACACCGATATGTGTCGACACCGATATGTGTCGACACCGATAACATTGACACCGATAACATCGACACCGATAACATCGACACCGATATGTGTCGACACCGATAACATCGATATCGGTCGACCCCAAGTCTGTCAATGTTCTGCTAAAGTGTTTTTTTGTTTTTCCACTGAAGATGAAACAGTCAGTTCTTTTAAAACCCGTTTTCTGTTGCAAACTGTTTTCTAGTTGTTGCTGTGTCTTCATTTCTTCTGCTCACGGATCTACTGGATCTGTAATCAGCTAAACTGAAGAACATTTTCAGGATTTGTTCCTAAATGAACCAAAACAAAAGTAGCATTTATGTTTTGCCTTCTGCTAAAGTTAACCAGGAAGTTGACAGAAAAATCATTGAAGGTGATAAAACAATTTCTTTCTTTCTAAATCTTTGAGTTTTTATCTGTTTTGTTGATTCTGATTTTCTGTTCTAAATAATGGTATAAATGATGCTTATTAAATATATTCATTTTCGTATATCCCGTAAAAGACAAACAGCAATAATTCAAACTAGAGCTGCAACAAACACATATTTTACTAGTCGGCTAATCACCGATTAATTTTTTCAGATTAGTCGACTAAGCCGGTCATGCGCAAAGTGGATATAAAACACACAACTTACCCATCAGTAGCTTTAAACTAACTAAAAATAGTAGATAGATATTCAGTGTGAATGCTGGAAGCTGATAGCCAGCTAAAATATTAGCTAAATACCAAAGTACAATAAAACATTAAAAAAGCCTAAGTTAGCCAAAACAGCTAGCATGCAGCTGAAATATTAGCTAAACTCCAAATTAGTCTAAAAAACCTTAATAAATGCCAAAATAGTCCATAAAGCTAGCAGGATATCATTATAACTTTCAACTTTACTACACTCTGACTCCATATAATATAAAGTAACTAATCGACTATTAGTCGAGTAATCGCGGCAGCCCTAACTCAAACATGATCTAACAGTGAGCCTGGTTTGGTCCACAGTACCAGCGATGTGCGCGACTCACAGCTCCTGCAGGAAGTGCAGGTTGGACAGAGCTCCTGCAGACATCTGCGTCATGTTGTTCATGCTGAGGTCACTGCAGAGACAGAGAGAAGAGACTGTCAGTGTCACTCTACCACATGGATCCAACTTTATCGACACACCTGCACGTCAACATGAGCAGAAACAGGATGAATCCTGAACACTTCATGGATCAACACAGAGCTCTCAGTGAACATCCTGTCCAACAGTCAAACAAACATGTTCTTAAGGACGCAGTAAAGTCCAGACAAACACAGAGCTCCTTCAAACGCCGCTCTGCTCCTCACACCTGAGCGAGAAACAAGAAGGAGACGCAGGAAGGAGTCAGAAAAGAGGGAGAGGAGTCCTGCTCCTTCGTCCTCTGCAGCTTTAGAGGAATAACTTCAATGATGGAGAACAGAAAAAAACTTCACTGCTTTTAGACCCAAAACGCTTTTTAACATGTTCTTGTAGCATTTCTCTGATGGAGGAGGACATGGAGACACAAAATCAACCTTAGATTTACATTTCTGAGTAATTATTTATTCAATTGTAAGGTTGAATTTGTGACATAGAAACCCACTGGGCGGGGCCACAGTCTCCATGCTCCGCCCCATTCTGATGCATCCACTAAGACGAAGAGATCCATGAACGTCTTTGTTTTCCTCGTCTGAGCTGGAATCTGGATCGGAACCACAAACACATTCTCTATCCAACTCCCCAAATATGGACACTTGGTTAAGGACCCTCCGTGTGACGTTTTACGTGTCCTGAACTCGTTTTTTGATGTGCTGGTTGTTCCCATTGAGTCACGGGTCCCCAACCAGTCCAGCATTGCGGTACCCAAACTTGGTGCCGGTGCCCTAACCCTGACCCAACACCAGATGCTGTACCAGATCTGAACCAGAACCAGACGTGGTGGTTAAGGTCAGGGTACCAGTAGTGGACATTTCCTGAGGACCAGTGCGCATCCGGTACCGCATACTGATACCGTGTTCTGAGAATGGTGGACCTTTGATTTAACGAACAGCCGGCACATCTAAAAACGACGAGCTGGAGAAACCCAAACCGTCAAAAAGTGGCGTGGAGGGGTCTTAACCAACGAGGATGTGATGCAACTGTACGTCTGGATAGTTCTGATGCTGCTGCTCTTTTTGTTGCTCCAAGAATGTTAAGGACGTGAGGGGCTGTAAGCCAGACAGAGAACGTGTGAACAGATGGATGATGGGAAGTGGAGGAAGAGTTACTCCATCCCAACAGTCCCGACCACAACTCAGATGACTTTCTAATGAACTCCTGCCGCTCTTCAGAAACTATGTCCCAGAAAACAACACAGGATTTTGGGTTTTGGCTAAAAACATCATAATTGTTACTAAAATAGTTCTGGGAACGCTTTGGAAACAGATCAAAGACAGTTGGAGAAGGACTTCAAGAAAAAAACTTAAAAATACCAAAACCTTCCATGAATGGAGGATGAAAAACAAGAACATGGTTCATTATTTTCTCTGCTTTATTTTAGAAACGTTAAGATGATGAGCCTGATGTGGAGGCATGGTGGGGGTGGTATCATCATGGTGACCTCACTGGTTTGTTCTGTTCAGCACCTCGGCGTCACGGTCCAGCAGCTGCTGTGAACACCTTTGGTTCTGGAGTCATAACAGGCTGTCGTCAGCGTTTCAGAAACTCTTCCGTCTTATCTGATTCTCCTGCGAGCGATCGTATCGCCGGGTCGCCGGAGCCGCAGACAGGCCGTCTCTGTTTCCGCCGCCGCGCACACCGAGGGCGTGTCGCAGGTTGAATGCGCCGCTTGTTAAGGAACTTTGTCGACACTCCATAAAGCCTGTAAATGTGCAGCTTTACAGCGGCGTCCGCAGGCACAGTGTGTGTGGGGGTTTGTTGGGACTCGCTTGGGCAGAAGGCTCCTCCACGCCGCGCGGACCAACGCCGTTCCAGCTGATCGGCTTTTACAACAACATAAAAATATGGTTACGGCGCTGGCACACACTGAGCTGTTCATTAGCCAGACTGAGGCCTCTGTGGGGAACACACCAATGAGTAACTCTCAGACAAGCGGGACTGTGTTGCTGCTCGGACACAAACGTCACTCGGAGAAAAACCTTCAAGAAACTCGTGAGGGACTGACTGCAGCCAGAAAAGAACCTGCACGCCGTACCTGCAGGGGGCGACGTACGCCACATAAACACAATTTAAATAGAGAAGAAGAAAAACAAGAAAAAGATGTTATTTTACAAACAACTGTAGGATAAAACATTTTTGCTACATTTACACCGAGCACGTTCAACAACTGGCTTTCTTGAACGTTCTTCTTTAGACCTTGGGGTTCACGCTAGATAATCTACATATTCATGTATATTGAAGATATTTATATTAATCTGATCCAGTTCACATTCTGTAAAATGTTTCAGTGAAATAATGAGATTGTTAACATCATACAGAGTTAGATGGATTATCAAACAGAGAAGTTCAAACGATTGTTCTGCTTTTCCTGGAGGAAGTTTCAGTTTGGCCACTAGGTGGCGATCACGCTATAGCATTACACCTTATTACAGAAGAAGAAGAAGGGATGAGAAAAAAAAATATGTTTTAGACCATAATAGTTACTTCAAAAATATTTCCTTAAAATAGTTTGGAGAATTCATATAAAGATGTATGTGTAGGTCGACCTAGCGTTAGCATTAGCCGTCCTATGGGAAATCCCATCATACGTTCCCAGCCAGTAAGGCCATGTGGCCCCATATGGTTTAAAAGTGGTTAGAAATGTGGGTCCCTAATGAATTTGTTCATAGTTTCTGTGGTGGCCCCTCCTGTGTTTGCCCACATTGGCATAAGTGGACACTCGGTTAGCTCGCTATGCTAGCCAGCCGCTCAGTGGACAGCAGAGCTCGTTAGGCCGATACTATGGAGCTTGCTACAGCGGAAGTCGCTCGCTCGCTAGATTGACATAGCGAGGGTTGCTACAGCACAGTTGGCTAGCTCAATACAGCGGAACTTGCTAGCTCGCTACAGTGGAGCTCGCTAGCATGCTACGCCGTCCACCAGGAGGCTGGCTAGCGAGCTAACTCACCAAGTCTCCACTTAAGCCAATGTGGGCAAACACAGGTGGGGCCACATTTTCGCCCACTTTGAAACGATTTGGGGTTAGCATCAAGACTTTAGCATTATGTGTTAGATCGATCTCTACTTTTATGGGTTGATTATTGATCTATTAGGCTCAGCCTGATTCAGATTGATCAATCAGTTTTATGCAACATTTATCCATAAAGCCAGGAAAGTGACGTAAAAACGTTCATAGCGAAATGCTCATTTATGCGGGAAACACTCGCAGTCGTCAGACAGGTCTGCATGAACATGTGCAGCTGAGAGCGATCTCACAGAAGACAGAAATAACCTGCAAAAGGTGAAATCTGAAAACTCGTCATCTACAGTTTTTGTTACAACTCTTAAAGCTTCTTATCTGGATCAAAGATTAATGCACATTTGAAAAGCTGAATGCATTCAGGAGATTGATTGACAGGATCTACAGCCAATCAGGATGCAGAACATAATATGTTTTTTTAAAAATGACAGTAAAATATAAATCTATCAAATTAGTATTTTTATGTCTGTTTCCTCCAAACATTTTCTCTTTGTGACTGAAGTTTTTAAAGATTTCGTGTTTTCTAAAGTGAAAGTTTTGTTTTCAAAGACGGCAGCAAACGTTCCGATCATGAGGGCGCTCCACAATACATCATCTGATTACGATGAGCCTTATGTCACATGACTTCATCTGGATGATGTCAGGCTCATCCTTCACTTTTCTTCTGCAGGTTCACGCTTGATTTCACAGATCAAATCTTTTTCTAAACAAAATAAAAGTGAAGCCTGTTCAATGATGGTTTTAATCGTAGTCACAGATTGAAGTATTTCTGTGTAAAACTTCAGTATTCAAGAAATGGGTCGGACCTGAGGAGAAGTCTGGGTTCACAAACGGTTTTGATGGGTCTCAATAAAGGAGGCGGTTCTGACGGATCTCAGAGAGTGACAGCGAGGCCTCTCTCGGTTTTGTCCTCTTTCCGTCTTTCTTTATGCTTTTCTTTTGGTCTTGCGGGGAGGGGGCGGGTCGGCGGGGGGCCCCTGGTTACTGGGAGGGTGGGTGGGTGACCCCCCCCCCCGTCAGTGTAATCAGTCTCTGCTGTCGTCCTCCCAAAGACTGGACATGCAGACAGGTGGTTCGGGAGGAAACCTCATTCTGTCCCAAACATCAGCCGGTCTTCACCGTCGGTTCAGCCAAACAAAAGCAGCCCTTCAGAATAAAAGACTGCAGTAAAACGGGGCGGATGACCACGAGCATCTTTGATAAAAAGCTTGAATTTACAAACTACTACATCTTAAATCATTGAAGGTTCATAATTAAAACAATAACAACGGTCCGTTAACAGTTTATTCCTCATAGTTTCTGACAATCGCACTTAAGAAAACAGAGAAAGATCTTTGGATTTTGAAACATTTTGCTTTTGTTTGACAAGACAGAAAAGAAGACGGTGGAAAAAAGCTGCAAACTAATCGAAGAAAACACAAAACTAGTAGTGAATTTATGCTTATCGCTGTTAACTCTTTAACACCTGAGGCGTCACCGGTGAGGCTTAAACACTAAATCTTTAACGTACCATAACTTTTCAGTTGTTAACGCGATAATTCCAGGAGGGAAAACAGTGGAGCTAACCGCGTTAACGAGAATTAACAAGTATTTAATGAGATAAAGACTGGTTCACAAATGCATTATATCTTGTTGATTCAATATGTAGCCATGACAATTTTACAAAGCCTGATTTTGTAGTTTTTCCTTTTATTTCTTAAAATTAAACGTAAAAATTCTGCATAAATAGAGTGTGTGCTTTAGCGGACAGCTGAGTTCACCGTTTATCCATCCAGACGGTCGGAACAAACCGAGAACCGCCGTCTCAATCAAGCTCCAGCTCAAAGAGTAAAGAGCTGCGTCAGTCAATTCAATTCAAATAAACTTCATTTACAAAACAATTTTCCAGCTACAGAACAGCTCAAAGTGCTTTACATTAACAAAGACATTTGTCATCACAACTATAATAATAATAATTATAAGGTCTTTAGACTTAAAGATTGTGGGAAGAAATGAAAAGTTTCATCAGCTTCTACCAACTTTTTTTATTTAAAGAATCAAATATTATGTGAGTATTTTAAAGTTTCAGTATCATCCATACTAGGGGTCATTCATCTTCTTGACCTCTTTGTCCCTTTCGGGGTCGCGGGGTGCTGGAGCCTAACCCTAACCCTACTGATGGGCGAAGGCGGGGTTTACCCTGGACAGGTCGCCAGTCTGTCGCAGGGCACCGTACTAGAGGTGTAGGAAAAAAATCGTTTCTATATCGCGATATTTCGTTTGGCGATACTTGTATCGATTTAAAATGCTGAAAAGATCATATCACATTAATTATTTATGAAGGTCTTACTTTTTATTTTTAACTTAAACCACCAACCAACAATTATTCTGCTACAGTCTTGAGCTATATACCCATATGATACATATCACCATATGTATCATATCCTGATATAATACATATCGGAATACATATTGTATCACCTTGCCTAAACCTAATCCATGCATTTGTGTTCGTGAAAAAATAAATAATCTGTTTTCTCCTGATCCAAGTCAGACGGTTAAAGACTGCAGAAAGACAAAAGACTGGAGACGAAGGAAAACTTCCCGCTTCTGAAAGCTGGACCTGAGGAAGTGAGAGGTGTGAATCAGAGCTGCTGGACGTAAAAATATTGAGCTGTAATCATAACAGAAAGACGTCAAACAGAACCGCAGCCTCCAGGCCTCACAGAGGAGCTTTGTGTGAACTCCTGCTCGGTGCCTCCATGAAGGAGAAGGTGCTTTTGTTTGTCCTCACAGTCGTTCAGCTCCTTCTCATCCATAATGGATGTTTTTTCAGCTGAAGGTTTAAAACCGAGCCTGGGGCTGGAGCTGCTTCAGTATCAGGCTCCATTGTCTGCCTGACCTTTCTCATAACCTCGCAGGAGCGTGCCTTTACCTGCGCCGTCAGGTTGGGCGGCCTGTGTGAGCGTCTGCTCATCCGTGGAGCCTAAAAGCTTCAGCTCCAAACATCCCGGACAGATGGGTGGACTTCCTGTCATCCTGACGGGTGGTGGGCGGGGTCAGAGAGCTACATTGAAATTCACCTTTCCTCACAGTCCAACAGGATTGATGTAGAGGGTTTTTCTGGAGGGAGCAGCTAAATATGAAGCCCTCAAAATCATCATCTCCACAGAAGAGTTTAGCATCTGACAGAAATGGGTAAAACTTTAGAAAAAGTTTGTGAGAAACGACTACAGGGTCTATGTTTAAGGCTTTAAAGCCATCGAGCTTTTGGGGAGATTCAACACTTGTAGAGCAGATACAAATCTGAGGCCGTGGTTCTCGACCGGAGAAAGGTAGTTTAGTTTGTCCTCTCTCGGTGGGTGAGTGCTCCTGCCTCAGGTGGAGGAGTTTGGGTAACTTGGGGTCTTGTTCACCAGTGAGGAAAGATCGGAGCGTGAGATCGACAGACGGATTGGAGTGGCGTCTCCAATCCGATGTACCGGTCTGTTGTGGTGAAGAGAGAGCTGAGCCAGAAAGCAAAGCTTTCAATTTACCGGTCGATCTTCGTCCCAGTACTCACCTATGGTCATGAGCTCTGGGTCATGACCCAAAGAACGAGATCCCGACTACAAGCGGCTGAAATGAGTTTCCTCTGGAGGGTGGCTGGGCGCTCCCTTAGAGATAGGGTGAGGAGCTCAGTCACCCGGAGAGAGCTCGGAGTAGAGCCGCTTCTCCTCTTCATTGAGGTGGATCGGGCATCTGGTCCAGATGCCTCCTGGACGCCTCCCTGGAGAGGCGTTCCGGGCATTTCCAACAGGGTAGAGGCCCCGGGGAAGACCCAGGACACGCTGGAAAGACTACTTCTCTGGGCTGGCCTGGAAACACCTCAGAGTCCCCCCAGAGGAGCTGGACGAAGTGGCCGGGGAGAGGGAAGTCTGGACATTTGCATTGACTGCTGCCCCGCAACTTTGTCCTGGATGAGCGGAGGAAAATGGATGGCTGGATGGACGCATGGATAGATATCCAGCAGAGGGCGAAACAATGGGTTACACGACTGCTATCTGAGATGACGTCTGACAGACGATAAGAGCAGTGACGGTTCCATATGTGTCTTAACGCATTCAGCACAGGATTCCTGACCACACCCACGGTGTTCACACTGGACAAGCAGGGAGCTTCTACTGCTTATTAATGCCTGTCCACCATCCGATTTTGGCGAATGCGCCTCCAGTTGGAAGAGGGTTGGTGCGGAATGTCAAAGCCTTGCAAATGTTGTCCCAGACTTCATCTTTCACAGCTCTTTTATGAAATATGAAAGACTCCGTGTCATAGAATATCAGCTAGAATTATGAACTTCTCGATCACAATCACAAAGTGTCACTTCCATGAATCAAAAGGAGCCCCATCCATATGTCATTACCAAATCTGAGTCCGTGAGTGATCAAAGTTTGACCTGGTTTAACTCGCAACAAATTGCCAAAATCAGCCCAGAGCCCTCGCCGTTCCTGATACGTCAACCGCCGTATTGGAAACGATTGCCGCCCTTCAACAGCGAATAGTGCGAGTCGCACTGAGTCACGTTTTTACAGGAACTGCTGTAACCAATCAGGAGAGAGTTTGTTCCGGCTTGCTTGAAGGCCACACCCCTCTCACTGAAATCGGATCAGGGAAATCTGTCAATCAAACGTTGGAGGCGGGGCCAGCGGGTACTTCTTATTTGGAAGACGAAGAGGGAAGGGTTGCTCTCTCCAGTTCCTACTTATACAGTCAATGGAATTGACCAACAACTTCCGTTTTTTCCAGGAAATTGTCATTAAAAGAGTTTAGAAGAGCTCCATCTCAGACTCTAGAAGCTTCAGGCTCCATGTTCTCCTGCTGGTTGAGAAGAATCTAAACTGTCTGGGAAAAGAACATTTACTGGAAAATGTTTTGTTTTCTCCCTGTTAGTTTTAGAAATGTTTGTTTTCCTCTGAAAATTAAACTTTTGTTTGATTAAATAACTGATTCCTGTTTGTGTTCTTTCATTTCTTTGGCCGTAAATCAGAATCAAACTTTCCACGACTGAAGCTGATGTTTCTGTCATCTGACACTTCCACACATGAACCTGGACAGGCGCCACCGCTCTTTTATCTGACTGTAAATAAGGTACGGCTCAACGTCGCCGTCATATATGGCTGCCAGAGGGGGCGTGGCCACAGGAGCCTTCATATGCACATCAGTTCATTCATCACATTCAGGCTAAATGCATTCCTGTGCTGCTGCTGTCAGTCAGGGGGAGAAAGGAGACTTCAGGCCCATTCAAGCAGCAGGCGGCTCTGCTTAGGCATGCACGCACACGCACACGCACACGCACACGCACACGCACACGCACACACACACACACACACACACACAAAGGCGCTGACAGATGGCAGCATTCAGACTGACGGCGGTCAGGCAGACGGGCCGTCAGATGCAGACGTAAAGCGACTCTCCCTGATGAGATCAATTTTCTCCAGGAGCTCGTTAAGCTCAGAAACTCTCAGGAAAACGAGGCGTCTGCCGCCGTTTGGAGCGATGGGGGGCGGAGCAGACGCCATGTTTTCTGGTGCGTGAAGATCTGCGGTACACGCAGCGAGAACTTTACATCAAACTATGTCTCAGTCCAACAGAGATATTTGTCATTTAGCTTTAAAATGTTAGTTTCCTCACAGAGCTCTGAATGGACTGAGGAGGTCGTAGGTCTGAAGGTTTCTCTGATTCAAAGCAGCAGGACAGATAAACCACAATAATTCAGTGGAAGAAAAACTAAAACTTTCTGCTACATATCTAGTTCATAATCATGTTAAAAAGTTACGGTTTTATAAATGAGTCAGAGTGTGGTTTGATTGGACGTCTGACAGGCCCTTACACCTGTAACATTTGGTCGGTAAGGATCCAGTCCTCACACCTCACTAAAAACACGAGTGTGGCATGAGGACATCACCTGTACGGCATCACCTGTACGGCATCACCTGTACGGCATCACCTGTACGGCATCACCTGTACGGCATCACCTGTACGGCATCACCTGTACGGCATACGTCTGTAACTTTCATTATCCTCACGGTTCTTCTCCAAACACTCAACACACACCAGACAATGGTACGTTCCATTTCCACATCGTCCCTTAAGGTGTTCCTACGAGCCTCAAATGAACCATTAGACACACCTGAGCTCCTCTGGAGATGCAGCCGCTCCTCTATGACCCTCCACGGACCGGACAACCCAGAAACCCACAGAACCGGTACCGGTGAACGCATGACGCATGCGGCGGTCAAAAATGAATAAATGGAGCTTTAAGTGTAAAGAAAGTCTTCAGTTTTCTTCTCTGATTTTTGTGTTTTTAGCTAAAACTGAATAGAATAGATTTATTGTTATTCAGTTCTCTCCAATGTGGACAGTCAACCAAGATAATAAAAATAGAAAATAAAACACCTTAAGTCAAGTTTGTACTAATATACTGAATCAGATTTTATTTTTAATATTCTAGTTTAGAGCAGTGATTTCACACTTCGTCTTTAGCATTTGTTTAGTTCAAAATCGAATCATTTTTATTGTATCACCAGTTCATTTTTGTGTTTTTGACGCTGATCTTTAGTATTTCTTATTCTTCATATTAGTTGTGATCTCCTTCCAGCTTCATTAACATATAATAATAGAAAAATGTCTATGATGACGTTTCTCTTCCATCTAAAATGTGTTCTAATACTAAGAAACTTGAAACTGTTTCTCATTTGTAACTATTCAATTACACGTTACCTAAAAATAAAGTAATGACGTTTTTGTCCATCTTTTTCAGAGAATAACTGAAATATTGTGATATTTATCGTTATTGTGATATAAAATAATCGATATCCTGATTTTCATTTTTCTATACTTCCCGTCACTAACATGTATTTATGAATAGACTTCAGTTTAATGAGGAACAGAGTTTAAATCTGTGATATCAAGTATTTCACTTTATTTAAAATAATTTGTAGCTTTTTCTGGATGTTTTTTGGAACAATCCCTGCTGGGATGTTTCACAGCTAAACTTCTGAACTGATTTGATTTATTGGGTTAATATTCAATTTAATTTGTGATTTTGTGAAATATTGATTCATTTTTCACATCATTTAAAAATCAATTATATTTTGGAAAACTTTTCTCATCTTAGTAATAATGTGAATCAAAGTTTCAGTAAAACTGCTCTTTTTTCATAAATTGAGCAGAAAGATTTAATTAAATAATTTATTAATTAAAAATATTCAAGTTCAAATTAATTTGATTTATTTTGAAATTCATGTTTGTTTTATGTTTGATGCTCTTCAGAAAAAGGAGTTTTTTGACACATATTTTGATTTTTTAGTCATTACAGAATCCAAATTTAAGTTTTTATCATAAACTTCTTGATCTTTGCTGACGTGCTCGTCCAGAACCAGCAGGTTCTGCATGAAGGAACCGCGGCTGAAAGTTCTGGATCGAGACAAAAACCAAATCCTGGATCAGGATTACAGAGGATTCTGTTGGCTCCACTTTCCCTCTTCAATCATTCACTGCAGGTAAACAGTAATACGTAACGGTGGCGTCCTGCCGGGCCCGTCCTGCCGGGCCCGTCCAATCAGAACCGGGATCTTTGGGTTAATATTACTCTGTCCAACAAAAAGTTTGAAACTTCGGAACTTTCACCGGCTCTTTCCATAAAAACAAAGAGTCACACGAATCCTAATAAACTCCACATTGTAATAAGTAGATGGTGTGAGCCTTGCAGCCCGGTTCTGGTTCTGGTACCATGAGGTCCAGCTGACCTCAAATCGATCACCTTCCTCAAAAACACATTCCTGAATCACCTGGAAAACTTCACTGCTGCTGCACGCTTTCACGAGACGTTTGTTAAAAATCAAGCAACAATAACACACGTGCACACACACGTGCACGCTCACACACACCTATAAAGTCTTTGATGTTTTTCTGGATTCGATTCCTGATTGGAGCTTTAATAAAGACACAAAGAGCCTTTGATCGGCTGAGAGTGTGCACGTCTGTGTGCACGTCTGTGTGTGCGTCTGTGTGTGCGTCTGTGTGTGTGTGCGCGTTCCTTAGTGAGGAAACCGTAAGGAACACACACACATGCACGCCCTCGTGCACACGCGTGGCTGCTCTGAAAAGAAGTGAGTTTCCTTTAATGACGGTGAAATTTAAATCCTGAACATTGTGCAGCTTCCAGGCTGCAGCCAAGACGGGCAGTTTCCCTCCACACGTGCACACGCTCACGTGCACACGCTCCAGCGGCCTCCATTCAGTGACGTGATGCTCCCGCCACAGTCGGCGGCGGCTGGCATTGAGGCCGGTCACCTGCTGGGAGGTGGAGTGGATTTGAATTCACTCTAACAGGATTTTACAGCCAAGCAGAAACAAAGAGCCCCCCCCCCGGTCCCCCAAACCCGCTCCAGAACCCCTCACGACCCGTCCACGGCAGAACCTGTCAGCCCAGAAACAACTTCACAGAGAAACAAACCAGCTGACATCCTGCAGAGACCTGGAGGTCTTGGAGTTTTCATGCGTTTAGTGGAAGGATTCCTGAAGACTCAGGAGTCTTTGCTCCACATGAACTCAGACCCGTACAAGTCGCTCTCTGATCATCTTCTCATCCGTCTCCAAAGCCTCTCCGGTCGTCTTTTACTGACAATGATGCCGTTTTTAGCCAAAAACCAACAATCCCGTGTTGTTCTGTTTCTGCAGGAGTTCATCCATTGACTGTATAAGAGAACTGGACAGAGTTGGTGTGATGCCACCCACAGAAAAGGCCGTTTCTCTGGTTGAAGACGATTCAGCCGCCATTTCTTCACAAAACAGATGTTGGAACTAGAGCAGTGATTGGTCCCAAACGGTCTGAGTCATCGTTTCTATGGCAACTACTGTTGCCAGTCAGGAGTGAGCTTGTTAGAAAGCCACGCCCCTTCCACTGAGAACATTCAAGGGGGGAGGGGGGCATGCTTTAACTGAGGCGTCTGATTGGTTAGTTTATAACTTGAGAACTTGTAATGAAGAATTACAAGTATCACGAAAAAGAAAGAATGATCAAGATGTTAGAAAATGTTTATTCTGACCAATAGGACGACTGATAACAGATGCTTGTTTCTCTATGGGATTTTGGTCTCTTGGAGCCACTTCCTGTTAGGAACACCAAGGGGGCGGAGCCTCTCAATCAAGTTCTCCTATACCAGGGGTCTGCAACCTGTCGCTCTTTAGCTTTAAAGAAAAATAAAAAAG
Source organism: Oryzias melastigma (assembly GCF_002922805.2). Taxonomy (NCBI): domain Eukaryota; kingdom Metazoa; phylum Chordata; class Actinopteri; order Beloniformes; family Adrianichthyidae; genus Oryzias; species Oryzias melastigma. The sequence continues at coordinate 22,110,248 of NC_050534.1, read as the reverse complement.
ATTGAATAAGAGATTAGGGATTCAAGTTTTGTCCTTTCTGTTTAGAGTTTTAACATGTCAAGCATCTCAGCAAAAAAGTTTAATTTACTGTCAGAAATTCTGTAGAAATGTTCTTTAAATTTCTATTTTTAATTTATAGTTGGTCAAATAAAAGTCTCTAAAGTTTTTAGTGTGGTAAATTACACTAAAGTGGTTTAATTTTGAACAAATGTGCTTTAAAATGAATAGAAATGATTTTTTAAAAAGCTCAGGTTATTCTAGGTGTTTTTTAATAAATAGATTCTAATAAATGTTGTTTATTTTTAGATTAAAATGAAAACAAAGTCCTCCAAAATCCTACTGATAAAATCATTAAGCTTCACTGTCATTTAACTAAAGCTGCAGGACGACCTTTACTGACACAGAGGCTTTTATTTTGAAAGGAACCAGTGTGCTGCCGTCAAAAGTAAAAGAAGTTTCAACTGTGATATATAGAAACATGTAGACTCTGTTGTAATTCAATTATAATAATATTTAAAAGCTAAATAAATAAATGTTTGATTGTTAAACAATCATAAATATTGAGCATTTCGTGTCTCGTTGGTTCTGCTCTTTACCGTCTTTGGGTTCATCAGAATTCTGCCTCGGAGTTTTGGACAGGACTTCTGTTGTAGAGTGAACCTGCACTCATTTCCCATCATCCCCTGGTTTACACTCCCTCCTGCTAGCTTACAGCCCCTCACACCCCAGGCTAACACTAGCGGCGCAACAACAGAGTAAAGAGCTGCGGTTCTGATCCAGATTCCAGCTCAGACTGGAAAACCAAAGACCTTCATGGATCTGTTTGTGAGTGGACGCATCAGAATGGGGCGGAGCAGAGAGACTGTGGCCCCGCCCATCGGATCTACTACATCACAAATAAAGGATTTTTACAACAACAAATAAATGTTCAGAAATGTTCTACAGACCAGGAACACGGTTCTGAACGAAGCGGGTCTTCCAGTCTAAAACCAGAACTTCACATGAAGAACTTCCTAACAGACACAAATCAGGGACGGTTCTGGTTCTGGTCTCCTCTGATTGTCCAACAGGTGTGGAAACTCACCTGAGTTCTGGTCTGAATTCTGTTCAGAATTTTACGGTTTCAGAACAAAATTAGACCAAAAAACTTCAATCTTTGTCTCAGGAACCTCCACGGTTTTCAAGAAATGAGGAATTCTTTAAAGGAAATCTGGACCCGACCAGTTCCAGAACCTCTGAAGTTTGAGTGAAGACACTGAGACGTGCTCAGGGGTTCTGGGTCGGGTCCAGAACCTCTGAGACCTGCTGAGACTGACACTTTCCAAGAATCTGGTTCGAGTCCAGCTCCAGTGGGTTTGGATCTGCTCAGGTTCGAGTCCCTGTGGAGCTCCTGTAGGTTCTCTCAAAGGTTTGGACTCTGAGACCTCAAACAGAACCTCTGCAGAACCCGGACCTGCTGGGTTCTGGAGGTTTCAGGGAGCAGCTCCTCCAGGAGCCCCCCCCCCCCCTGGCCCGCGTGCGCCCACCGCTACGTGACATAAACAGAGGACAGGTGCTCGACTCTCACATCTGTGCACGTGCACGCCCGCACGCGCCGCGCTGCAGAGTGAGAGCAACAGGTTCGGCGCGCGGCCGCTCGGTGTTGACTTACAGGTAGGATGTGAAGACGCTCAGGTCGCTCGGAACCGCGCGGAGCTCCAGGTCCGAGCAGTCCGCGCGGAGCAGCAGCCCGTCCAGCTCGCAGCGGCAGCGGCCCGGGCAGGTGGCCCGTC